>NC_057940.1:32539610-32782110 GCF_018555375.3 Anguilla rostrata | reverse complement strand
GTTGAGAGAGTCAGACGGGGAATTTAGCCAGGACACCGGGAAACCACCTACTCTTTGCGATTAGTGTCATGGCCACAGTGAGTCAGGACATTGTTTAATGTCTCATCCGACGGCTTGAGGCTTCTGGAGCTAGGCACAGGTTAATTCCTGGTTCTAGTGTCTGGAGAGTTTTTACTGTTTTGATGTTTTCCAGTACCTTGTTCCATTTTGTGTCATTTTTATTTCTAAATTTTTTTATTCAAAGTTTCAGTTCCAGCCAACGTCTGTCCCATGCTACGCTTATGGAGATTCATAGCATCAGTGGCAGTGCATGTGGAGAAGTCCCAATGTAGAGGGTGTACTGCTTTGGCTGTGAAGCGAGAATGATGGCAGCCATGATGAACAGGACTGTGTCTCTTTACTGGGAAAGCCCTTGGGTTTCTGTTCCAGGTTCTGATCAGGGAACAAACCAAGGGAGCTGTGAAGGCTGTGGTACCGATAGCTCATCTAGACCTATAGCCTAATGGGGCCCTCGCAGACCCTCACTAAACATATGCTACTGATAAAGCTGCGATGACATCTGTATCACAAAAAGCTATATAAAAGTTTACATCACTGTTATGGGACTAGTTACATTGTGTGGCACAGATTGACAAAGTGGAGGTAATTCTTTCTTTTTGATAGCTGTCGATCTTTTTATTAAAAACAAGTATTTAATCCAGCAGATAACATTTATATAATTGACTGTTTCCACGTAACAGATACCATACATTTAATGGACTGATTTACAGGTGATGAAGGGTCTGTAATTTCGCCACTTCTCTCACCCCTTTTTTGGTGGCTCTCCAGCCACAGGCCTGGGCTGGGAATGTTTGCCCGCATGAGCTCTGTAATGCTCTCAAACGCAGCTAGGTGGTGCTATAAGTACAGCTGTGGTTGAGGAGGGCATACACCAGCATGTTGTAGTACTTTTTTACAGAAACACAACGAATGTGTCCTTACATACTGGATGTAGTGTGCTACAGAAAAAAAAGAAAAGAAATTTGATCAGGATTCCAGTTTCTTGGCCAGATTTCAGGATTTGTCACGTATGCAGAGTCCTGTATAGACCAGATAGTGGGTTTTGTGAGTGAGAGATCCTCTGTAATTCTGGCACTGTTTTACGGCTTTACTGTAGTTTTGCCTCAGGTGCGAGAGTGAGGTAGTGGACTGCAGGAGGCAGAGGGATTCCACACTAGAGTCTTCACTGGCACAGCTCCCAGTGCTGCCCATTCAAAAGTCAATAAAGCTTTTAATGAGAAAGAATCTCCATAGTCTGCATATTGTACAAAAATAAGGAAAATTTGAAAACACAAAGCACTGCTACATTACTGGCAATCAAACTACAGTCAACGCACCCCTTCTCATGTATGCACTTTCGCCTGCCAGCTATTTGAAATAGACTTTTAGCTAATAACTGCTTACAATATTCTACAATTCTTAGAAGGAATCTCTTTTCGTGTCAAATCCTTGCCACAGTCCATACCGTTTACATGTAATTCTTATTCTCCCCACATGGTGTCAGTGTACCATAAATAATTGAACACACTTTCTCCAAGTCATCCTAATAGATGCTACCCACACTGTTTCTCCTGCTTAACAAATCCGTTAGATTTAGTCATGCAGAAATAACAACGGCGTTACAGAAATATTTACCATGCCTGGTTATGTCACGTTCATAAAAAATTAAACAACTGAGTGAACAGGCATCGACTTAAAAATGTTTAATGCATGTGTGTAATGAAAACGATTATATGCTGCTGACATGCAGATTAAATCCTGAGTGACAGCGCATTTACACTGTTGCCAATAGAATGTACCCAACACATGACTTTGAAAAGGCAGAAAACTTTACTTTAGATTGAAGACACTGTAGTCATTGAACTATATCTAACAAGATATGAGAGGTTAGATCAGATAAAAGTAGAAGCTGGCCATCAGCGCCTTCCCTGTTGGGAAACAACTGCCTGATGTGTTCAATATTGAAGTGAGTAGGCCTAGAATAACAATGTGAATGATGTAAACTGTGTCAATCCCTGAAAGCAGGGCACTCAGCATTCATATTGCTACAGCGGTGCCATAAGCAGTCGGACTGAATGTTCTGGGGGTCTTCTGAATGGCTTTATGAAGAGAGTAGCTGTAGAGAGTAAGGATCTAATATCCAATTTTAAAGTGGGCACTAATTACACTGGTCATTAGGAAAAAAGAGTCCTTCTCATGTTAACCAAAGTCACTAAAATGGTTTATCAGAAATGTAACCTGTTTATTTGACTATGGCATTCAGTATACAAACAATTCTACAAACAGTTCTGCCAGAAGACAACAAATTCCCGATTGGCTAACTAAGCCAATCCACAGCACACACCACACCAAACGATAGGAGAGATTAAAGGATGGAACCGATAGAACTCCAGTAAACAAGAAAACATTTCATTTCCCTCTACTCCACTTCCAAACACACTTATAAAAGCACCAGACAAAATCCCAACAGCTCCTGATTAGTGGTCGACTGATGTAATCGGTGAACATCGGACATTTTGAGGTAATTGGCATTGCTGATGAGGAAACCAAAATGGTTGGTATTAACAAAATGAAACGTGGGCTTCTGCTGATGCTGGAGCTGAATTTTTGTAACAGCTGTGACCCCATGACGGAAAGGTGGCTGCTGTTACGAAAATGCAGCTCCAGCATCGGCAGAAGCCCATGTTTCACTTTGTTAATACAGACCATTTTGGTTTCACCACTGGCCAATGCCAATTACCTAAAATGTCAGATGTACCCTGATTATATCAAATATCATATCAGAAAGAAATGGATGATTGAAAAGAAAAGGTGAGATCGTATTTCTGTTCCTTCCAAAGTAGTTTTCCGCCATTTACATCATGTAAAATACTATAAACCAATCAAATCAATGACTAACTTGATTGAAGCTATAACTAGCTATCAAGGAATATTCTGGAAATAGTCTGCAGGTTTGACGCAGCTGATTCAAACCTAATTACCTCTCCAAGCCTGTGGGGTGATTCAACATTTGCTGAGGTAGAAAAACAGTAATCGATCCACTAGCTTTCCTTTACTGTTTTTTGGTTCTTCAGTCTCTCACCTTCACAGTCCTTCCAGAAGCAAAAATGTACAAAAAACCTATTATGATTATTATTATTATTATTATCATTATTATTATTATTATTATTATTATTATATTCTTCATCATTAATATAGATTAAACAAATCCAGCATGGACCCCAGGATAAGAAGGGGAACCACAAAGTTATCAGGCTGTTATCAGGCGGTAGCCTGCCTGGAAAATCTATTGAAATGGTTGAAGTAAGAGCTTAACATGTCAGCTTTCAGTGCATTGCAATGCATGTGACATCACAAGGGCATATGAGAATAAACACATAAGCGCATGATGCCAGAAGACATTGCTTTAGAAAAAAATGAAATGGATGATATGGGGCACACACAAAAATAGAAACAAATTTTATTGACGCAATACAAGGCACAAAACGAGGGCAGCGGCCACAACCTAGCAAAAAAGATACGTCACAGCTATTTCAGTGGGTGATTATACAGTATGCACAAATGGGGCACCCTTTTTTTTTAGAAAGATCGGTTAAAAATATCAGTAACACATTATGCAAATGCGAGTGAGAGATTTGTAATTATCCTGCAAAAGAAGTCAGCCAGTTCAAATGAAACTGACAGGAAGGACTTTGATGTGCAAGTGCGCTTTAGTCCGTTCCACCGAAATAAACCATGAATGTATTTCCCCCCTTCGCAACATCGCACAGCATGAAAAATCTAAACGGGCCAGACAATGCATAGCTTCCCTGTGCAGGTGAACAGACAATTAGGTGCCAGTTCCCCTGACTGTTTCTGGGGAGGGACATAGCGTTACATTGTCTATGTTCTCAGGAAAGCCGAGCTTTGTGGGGAGGGGGTAAGACCCTCTCATGGCCAGCACCTCACCAGCCAGGGCAAGCTGATGAATAGCTCGGCTTCAGTGTCATATAAATTGTTTGGTATTCCCTGCAGAGCCAATTAAAAACTCCCAGTCCGCCGGGAGGACCTTGCAAACAAAAAGCCCGAACACGTGTCAGAGCCAGAAAACCATTAAATAGCTGGCTGCCATGGAAAATTGGTGGTTTTGCTGTAAGTAGCTGGAGTCAGTGCATGCGTTTGCATGATGTATGTTTTAGGCTTAGGGCCATGTCCTTGCTAACTTAAAAAATGTACATAAGTTACACTGGCCTTCTGTTAGCTGCATTTTCGTTGTTGTAGTTTATGGGAGGGATTTTCCGAAGACTGCAGTAAAATTCTCAGGAGTGTTGAGAGAAAATGTGCCTGTCCACCTATAACACGACACCTACAAAATAACGCAGAAAGAAATAACCTATTCATTTCAGAACGAGGGAGAGCACCCTAGAAATGTCAAAGTCCACTTTAATCTCTACACCTTGAAACCAGAAGTAAGATTGTTTGTAGAGATTCTATATTTTAGAAATGGTCAGAAAAAAGGAAAGATGAGTGCGTGATTGTGTGGTTCCAGTTTGTCTTTTATTGCATCCAGTATCTTTTGGTATTGCCTATTTTTTTAGAGCCCAAACATCCCTTTCTCCAAGAGGGATGTTTACCGACTGGAATGATTACAAATTACATTTGAATTGGTATCCACTGATGCTATTGGATTTTCACTCTGGCAAAAATAATAGCAGCCATGTCATAGCTGTCATGATCCATGGATCTCTGGTCCAAAGTTAAGACCTACTTTCTCAAGTCTGGAAAAAAAAAAGTATACAAGCAGTGATCCTCCCCATATTCGTATTGGTTAAATTGTTCATGTGCATAAATTATTCAAATGCATTTATCTGCTTTCTGTCTTCCCAATTGTTGTTGTGTCACTTTGGAACGTCCTTAATGTAATGCAGACACAAACTGTGGAACTCTGGGAGAAAACCCCACATAAGCACTGTAAATGAACTAATGACTTCCCACACCAATCATCTGTGACTTCACTGTGGTGTCTTTCATTTTGCTGAAATCAGCATTTCTGTCAAAGGGCCTTAAACCTTAAAAATTACACATTAATTCAGGCAAACCCCCAAAATTCAGCAGCCCCAACATTCATCTAATTGCATGTACACTAAATGTGCATCTGCCTGTTTAACTGACATAGAGGGTTACTGTATTACATGTGTAAAAGTATTTAAGTATGTAATGTCTTGGCCTATTTTCCATATTATACTGGTATCGATATCAGCAGTCATGGAAAAAAACACCTGCAGGATGTGGACGGTGTTCAGCACTGTAACGTTAAGTGTCTTAATTATCTTTTTGACTTCTATCTGTCCAAATGATAGTTCACATATACAGTGCATGATAGGGTTATGTACCTAACTGAGAAAGTGTTTGACATGTTTCCGGATGCACTGATTCGTGGTCGAAAGGAAGCTCCTTATTTTTGCTTCACCGCTGCTGAAGGGAGACTTCAGAACGGCCAAAATGTGGGTCTGTGGTGCGGTTTCACCTTTGCCCGCTGCGGTTTTTATTCTTCTTCTCCCCTCCTTGCATTATTGATGCTGTGGGAGGGCCATGTACCACAGAACGTTGGCATTGCCCCAAATCAGACTTTTATTTTTCCATCGTTTGCATCAATTGGTTGGGAAATCCATTACGGACCAAAGGTTACCGATTAGTCGTTCTCCTTCGAGCTATTTTCAAGCACAGCGTTAGCAGGTGGTCTTCCCACTGGAATATTTCAGTATGTCTTATCACCACACAGATAAGAGCAGTCATCCTTCCAGCAATGATTTTTACTGTGGTAAATCACCCGTGTGGAAATACCATGAGCAGTCACCAATTAAGCTTCAATGTCCAGGGGCCACTGAACAGGTCAGCTGGTTAAAGCGCCCATCCAGACTACATTAAATTGAGGAAATTATTGAAAATTGAGGGAAAGTACCTGACAAAATATTTTCATCCAATTTTCCTTTGGTTTGTATTGGTTAAACAACCTGTTCAGTCATAATGTGATGCGTCTTGGTGTGACTTTATATTGCCCTTCTGTTACAAGCAGCTCATACTGAAACTCCGAGGAGCTGCCAATAGCATAATCCAGGGCTAAATCATACAGTTGGCCATGGCTATATAAGGGGTCGAGGCTAATCAAAGCCTGTAATATACTCCCACACCCTGTGATTGCTTTGCATGGGATTTTTCAGTTTGTTTTTGAACTGGTTTTCTTTCTCTCTTCCATTCACAAGCCCAGGACTCTATGGGCCCTGTAGCACCAGAGTACTGGAGGCTGGACATGATGGTGTTCAGGGAGAGTTAAGATGGGTTTCCCCTGTTGGAGCAATATGGGATCTCCCAGACCTACACAAACTCACACCGGCTGAAAAATCAATTCTCATTTGGACTGATGACCTGGGGAATTGAACTGGATAGGGAATGCAAATTTGATATAGGTGGGTGATTAGGTGACAAGACTTAGAGAGCGAGGTTTGAGGTTTGAGAGAATTCCGGGACACTGGCTTTAACACTGCCAATAATACAGCTTTGGTTACAGCCCCCCTTCCCCCCATATAATGACATATTCTTCCCTAGCGTAAGCCCTGGGTGCTGTGCAGACTCGACCGATGACGCTGTCATGCTTCGTCTGTCCCTCTGCTGCCTCACAGCCTCTGGTTTATTAACGCTCTGCAGCCAGTGATGAAAGAGACAACAATTGGCTCTGCCCACCAGAGCACCCATCTAGAGACAGCGTGAAAACCCTTCAAAGATATTCACACGTCTTTGATATCTGCACTCTTTCAAGCCTGCCCAATTAAAGGCAGGAAAGCCCTTATACTGCACAAGGGCAATAGGATGCATCAGTCAATAATATTCAGCGTAGCATTTGCAGTAACCAGTCACTTAAAGCTTTGACCTCTTGCTAAACTAGCAAAATGTGCTCCTAGCTTCGCTTTGCACTAGTTCAAACTCAGTTAATTGACATTGATTTGTTTGAATCATAATTGTATCACAGAAAAAAGCAGGCCAAACATGTACAGGTAGGTGGCCACAGTACTACTGTTCAGATTATTTATCAATGGTACATCCAGATTTGCCCAAAATATTGGGCACACTCCAGTCAAGAACTTAAGTTGAAGTTTCAAAAGGATTATTGGATGGATTTTTTTTGAATCAATACTTCAGAGTCAATAAACACTGAATAAATTTAGCTTAATTTTGTAGTTGCAGATCTGATAAAATGGTAAGAAATACTTGGCTTATATATGTACATTTAAATGCAAATGTCTTGGGATAGTAAAATTGGTTGTTTTTCATTGGCACTCATCAAATTTTACATTTTCAAATCAAAAAATGACCATGAGGAAATACAGTCATTGTTTGAATTCAAAATTCACAATGTCTGCTTTTCAAATACATCATGATGTGATTCTTTGAGATGCCCTGCCAAGCTTTACAACTGCCTCTTTCAGTGTTTGCTGGGTTTTCAGATTTCAGTTTCCTTTCAGGCAGATGAAAAGCATGGTTTACTTATCTGGTGACTGACTGGGCCATGTTAAACACTTCCAGCTTTTCATCCTTGGTTAAGTTTGCCGCATGCTTTGGGTTCATGTCATATTGCACCTTAAACTTCCATCCAATGTGTTGGGTGACATTTCTCTGAATATTGGTGGACAATATGTTTTTGTATACTTCAGCTGTCATTTCGTTGCTGCCATCATTGGTTACATCATCAATACAAACCATTGAACTGGTTACAGATACAGTCATACAGGCCAAAGCCATGACACCACCTTCACAGTGCTTAACAGGTAACATATGCAGCATGTCTAACACACTCCCTCTCTTTCTCCACACTTTCACCTTTCCATCACTCCGGTAAAGGTCTATATTTGTCTCATCTGTCCATAAGACTTGTTTCCAAAACCAATAAGGCCCATCTTTGTGTTTTTTTTTGTGCAAATTTATTTGTCATCTTTTTACTCCAAGGCAATTAACTACTCTTAAGTGCCTGGCCACATACATTTCAATTATGAAAGAAGTGTTTTCAAAGTTGAGATTTATTTGGCTAAATTGTGTATTATAAACCTTAGCACATCTCTCATATATACTGCAATACAACCACAGCCTTACCGTATATGAGATACTCCTATGTTTGTGTTTTGGTTTTTCAGTCTGTAGTGTATTGAATCGGCCTAATATACTGTAGATATGGGTTTTGAATATGTAGTGGATATACTCATTTATTTTCTCATTCCATTACAGGCTATGCATACATTAATTGTGTGAACTATGAGAGATGTCTTGGGCTGCCACTTCCAAAAATACTGCAATTAATATGTTTAATTATTTAAATGAATAAAAATGACATCTGTGTATGACAAAAAGGGAAAAGAAAGAAGAAAAAGGGAGTTTTAAAATAATAACACGGGTCAATGAAAGAAAGAATGTGTAGTGTCTTATGACTGCTTGAAGCAAACATACTGAAACCCTTGTATTCTACAGCTACAGTGCCCTCCAGAAGTATGGGAATGGTCGAGTGAAATTTAAATTTTTGCAGTATGTCAAGGCATTCGTATCTGAGATCAAAAGATGAGACAAAAGTGTAATCATGGTATTTATGTTTGTATGTTTAACCATTTTACAGAAACAGCTGCTTTTCGAGTTGAGAGATTGCATTTGGAATCAGAGACATGTACCATCATGAAGACCAGAGGACTGACTATAGCTGAAAACAACTCATCTGTAATTGAGATGACAGAATAATTAATTAATGGGTAAGCAACAAATATACAAAATGAAATATGCCAGTCACATGGAAGTTGTCCTAGTTCATGATTCACAATGTAAAAAACAACATAATTTTATTGAAATAAAGGCCAGAAATAATCCTTATACAATCTAGTAGCTTACTCTTTTTGCCCTGCCTCCCCTTGTCACCAATCTGGAATGATCACCTACATCATATTTTGTGATGTTGAAGGTAGAGGAAGTGAGATACTGTCAAATAAGTATTGTTAGATCTTGAATGCTGGCAGCGAGGGAAGATTTTTTTTTATCAGAATAGGTCACCCCATTCTAATGAAAAATGACTCAAATGGTAGTAAGCTTGCATTGATCAAATTTAACATGTTTCTTGTGTAGTTTTGTTCGTGTTATCTATCCAATGCAACTTGCCCACATTCTCAAAGTCAGCAATCT
This sequence comes from Anguilla rostrata, assembly GCF_018555375.3. Lineage (NCBI taxonomy): Eukaryota > Metazoa > Chordata > Actinopteri > Anguilliformes > Anguillidae > Anguilla > Anguilla rostrata. Next base: position 32,772,879 of record NC_057940.1, on the reverse strand, counting down.
AACTCCAAGTAGGTAGCAGCCAGTGTGTAATGATGTTTATACAAATGCATAATCTATGATGAGGTGTGTGGTAATGCAAGATGCGGAGGCAAAGAACCACCCAATGTGAAGCCAGCTAGATAGCTAGCTACCCATCTGGTCCATTTCCTTCAAAACTGCAGCTATTCTGTTGTATAAATTGTAGTGAAGCTGCCTTCGTTCAGTTGAGCGCATGTGGGATGAGATGGGAGTTGTCGTGATGAAAATGAGGCCTGAGATTGAGCAGTTTGTTCTCCTCTCATGGAGTGACAACAAAATGGCAGTGCTCCACGCAAAGAGGAACAGCAAGGGGCCAGTGTAAAAGTAGAGTCAACAAAAGGCCAACCATAAGAGCAGGAACGGGAAGCAAGAAGATGATGAAGATCATATTAGACCAGCTAATGTGTCAGTTAGAAATAAATGGGGAAGTGTATGAAGGATAGAGGGGAATGAAATTGATAAGTTCTGTGTAAATGCAGAAGCTGAGGAAGGAGTCAAAAGGACTTAAAAGGCTGTGAGTGTCTGGAGATTTTTCATGGAGATTTTTTTTCTCAGAGCCCTTTCGGAGAGAGTTTAGGAGCAGATTCCCGGTCAGAAGCAGTAAAATGAATGCACGCTTATATTTTTGAGAGTGAAAGCTTTTTAATCAACTCCAGCCTTTTTCTCTGAGTAGTGATCCTTTCCTACAGTGAAACCACAAGAAGGTGAGATACAAAGTGGGGGAGTAGACACTTTTATTATCTTTTAAGTGTGTGATTCATTGTGCTTTTCATTTTTTCATTTCTAGATTCTTAGTAACATGCTTAGCTAGAGCTGTTACGCCTGCGTAAGGGGCACATACATAACCTGAAGAAGCAATAAAATGCATAAAACCTCCTTGGCTCAAATAAACATTGCTCATATTTCTAAACAAAAAACTTGAGTCAAGAGGTCTGTTTGAATGCTGTTGAACATATAAATGTGCATAGATCTTCTATGTCAGTGGTCTCCAACCCTGGTCCTGGAGAGCTTCAGGGTCTGCTGGTTTTCATAGTGACTCTGAACTTCATGAATCAATTAGAGCAGTTGATTACACAGTTAACTCAACTCACCTGGTGTCTTGGGTCTCAATTGGGTGCTGATTTTAAGGTGAAAACAAAAACCAGCAGACCCTGTAGCTCTCCAGGACCAGGGTTGGAGGCCACTGTTCTACGTACTCCAGTGGACCACATTTGCCATCAGTATTCACTCCCCTACAGATAGAGCAGGCAAGACGTGCTAGACTGGGCCCCGGGTGTGGACTAGCTGAGTAAGGCTTGGGGAGCATCTAGCATGATTTAAGCAGGGGGTTTTCGGCACAAAAGCACCATTCGGAGGAAGCTTAGCTGTGGTCCCTCTTGTGTCAACTTCTTGTGAAGTCTGCATTCCATTAATCCTTTGAAAAAAGCAGCATGACAGAGTCAATGTAGTATGAATACTAGAGTCAACACAGCTTAAAAACATAGCACGTTTGTGAACACTGGCTAAATTGGATAAATATCGGACATATTAACACCGACCTGCTTAGCTAACTCAGTGTTCATATATGACATGACACATTCATAATGATACATAAAGATATTCAATGTTAAACAAATGTTCTTCATTATATATTCCAGCTACTACGATCATAAGTTAATACTGTATCAACAGTAGCCATTATATGCATTTATAATGGGGATCATGCCACCCCTAAATTTCACCTTGCGAACCAATGTTCTAGAATTGCCATTGTGGTATAGGAAGTGACCATTTCTGATACATTTACCCTACATGGGTGTGACCACATCTAGGTAGCCCACTCCTACTCAGATTTGTTTTCTAGTCTGTATGTAAGGTAATATTCTTTTTACGCAAATGCATATACTGGGGGTGTAAAGTTATGCAAGAAACTTCACTTATCAAACTTGCCTGAAACCCTGAATTACAGCAACTCAGCCCATATGTGGGTAGCTTTTCATTAGAACACCAATGAAGTGACAAATCAATGAGATTATTAGTAGCAATGCTAGCTTGTCATGGCTATAGATAGTGAATACCATGATCAGACATTGAGGCAACAAGACCAGAGAAAATGATCCCCTGACATACATTAGTGAAAATAAAAGGTTACCAGTCTGTATTGACAACACAGACTTTGGGTTCCGGTTGTTTGCCTTGCAAAGAAACCTGTGAATCCTCTGACTCCGACCCATACACCTCTGGCTCAAGCCTGAATGGCTGTATTACAGTATCAGGATCAATTATGTTTTCTTCTGACTCATCAGAATCAAACTCATCCGAGTCATTGATACTGTCTTTTTATTCAAAATCAAATAGGTCAACGATGTTTACTTCTGTCAAATTTTCAACCTAAAGGTGCTGTATAATAGCAGAGCTGTTTTTGTTCCACCTGTGACGTCACATATCAAAGACGTTATGTACTGGCATGACCTTAGGTGTTTCTGTCAGCAAGGATCAATTTGTAAAATTTTAAGCCATACTAAGAATTATTTCAGCCAGGTATATGAAGTACAGCCGTTTGAGAATTCTTCAAAAATAAAGAAACCTCTGGCTGACTCAAACACTGCACAGGTGGGCAAATGAAGACAACTGCGTTTGATGACAGAGGAATCCTAAGAGCTATTAAGAAAAACCCTGACGTTGTGACATCACAAGCAGTCTCCAGAGGGCAGGGTTTAAAATATTACACGCCACTCCAGGCAGAAGACATTGACAGAAGCATAATAGAGGCCATACTGCAAGAGGCAAACCTCTCACCACCAGCAACAATCAAAAAGCCAGATTGGAATTCACCAACAAATACAGAGACGAGCCAAAAGAGTTTGTCTGGGGAAAAGTTTCATGGACAGATGGGACCAAAATAACCTTTACCTAAATTATGGAAAGCAAGTTTGGAGAAAGGAAAGAACATTCCCCCCTCTTCTGTGAAATATGAAGGAGGCAGTGTCATGGTTCAGGCATGCGTGGCTGCTTCTGGAAAGCAAAACAGTCACCTGATTAAAATCCAATCGACCATGCACTTCACCTGTTGAGGAGGAGACTGAAGATGCAAACCCCCAGAACAAAGATCAACTGAAAGCAGCTACAGTGAAGACCTGGTGACATCAATGAGTCAGAGACCAGATGAAAATGTTATTGTATTTAAGGACTAGAGTATGCAACCAAATAGTAGTTTATTGCTTTGATTTAAATTTAAGTTCATCTGATAACTTACATTTGCACAGCTGAAAATAGGGGGGACTCGACACTAAAACAGCTGCTCCGGTAGAAGGGTAAAACATATATGCATGTAGATACAGTATCATGAAATAAAAGCTTGTTGTCTACTTTTGTCTCGTGTTCATTTTTAAAAATCTCAAATCCAAATGCCTTAAGTATATACTGTAGCAAAAATAACTAATTTCACTCTATTGTCCCCATACCGTTTGAGCGTACTGTAGCCACAGGTAAGTGGCACTTTAATCACTCGTTCTCGCAGGAACACTACGAGGGGTCAGAAAATGAAAGAAATGGATGTAGATCAGATTTTTCTCATTAGAAGCAAATGACATTTTACCCAGCAGAATCACTTGAAACAAATTGAAAGGGGTCTCATTTGGGTCCCGAGCGCTGGGAGCAGTCATTAGAGAGGTGAGGCTAACAGGTTCTCTCTGCTGTGTTGTGGGGGATTACTGCCGACCCCATCGCTTGGCTTCTCATCTATATTCAAGATGCTGTGAGGTAATCCCTTCTGGTGACCACAGCAAACAGGCTTTCAGGCAACAATGCAATGTGAGTGGCACCTGCAGCGATGCTTCTCTAATTCGGTCCAGGGGACTTAGTAAGTGCTCAAACAGAGAGCTCTGGGGGAAACATGTTTGAGACAGAAGAACTTAATTTGTAGCCTAGCTTAACCCTAAAAATATCATTTTAATAAGCCTACAAATTAGGCATTTTATGAGTTCTGGCTAAAGAATAACTATATAGCATATAATAAAAAAGCACGATTAAAGGGCTAGATCACTTCAGTTTTAAATTTCAGTTTTAACTGAAAATGGTCCAGACAGTTTTTATGATTAAATTATAGTTTATGTACAGATGTTTCTGACCGCCTGTGCCTTTTAGAATGGCTGGTACAGGGAGAAACGTGGGTTGGGGTTTAAAGCAAAGAAAGTAAGTGCAAAGTAAGAAGTAGAAACAGACTTCATGTAGCTCCAAATTCATGAACTGCAGTTTAAAAATGACTATCAGTAATTCACTGCTTGTCACAACGGAATCAAAGGTGAAAACCTGCTGACATAAGCCTGCAAAAACAATGACATAACTCCCATTTTTACTATTCATAACAATTTTTCAGAAATATCACTGCTATGAAGCATGGTGTGGTACCTGCTTTGGGCCACATTTCTGAATAACATTTAATGTTGTTCTTATCCAATTATGTCAATAAGCATTGGTTTTGCCCAGGAATGAGCTATAGATATGTTATGACACGTTTTTCAAGGTACTGTGCAAGCTACTCATTGTGTTCAGGTATCAAAACGTTATTTTGCTTGCTATTTAAATTTTAGTGGGGGCAGAAATGGTTTCAGCAGATTAAGATTTCATTTTTTTCTATTCAAATTTTATTATTTTTTATTTTAAATTTCCATTCAAAATTTTTTTTTTTTTGGATGAACATCTCAGATCAGGATTTAGGTTGAAGCTGAAATGTATTGTCTCGTCTATTTTTAAAAGGCAATGGCATTACACAGTGAAACCACAGATTGAGTACACCCTGACAATTTCAAGTCATGTTTTCAGTCACAGTGACCTGGACCGTGGGCAATATAGCTTCTATAATAACCTGGCTATGAAAAAACAGATTAAGCAGTGACCTTTCGTATTAAAAGTATGCTGGAAATGCCAGGTTGAACATATACCCATAAAGCTGCTGAATTTTCCGCACATTTGAATTTACTCAGCTTTAGAATTACAGCTTTATGGTTGGCCTAAACATTTTAATAGAAGATGACACCAAACAAAAAAGGCTCCATGATTGGAAATGGCACTTAATGGTACTGATGGTGCGTTTTACATCACTGAAATGTCATACTGCAGCGCACTCCAACCACATTCTTTGCTTTTTGACTTTTCCCCCAGTAGAGGGATGGATCTTATAATTGCTCATCTTAGCATGAAAAACATTATTATCACAGTTGTGTCACATACATGGGTCACACAACAGAGTTGTTCAAAAAAAGCAAAAAAAAAAAAACAAAGAAAGAAAAAAGGCAAAAACTAAAATGTATGAATGCTTCAAATCTGTTGGTTGGATGTGCAAAAATATGCAGGAATTATATGTATCGCTTTATTAAATTGTATGTACAATTTAATAAAGCGATATTGAACTGTTTTAATTTTTTGTTCTCCCAGTTTGAACATATAAAACCAAAAAGCGTTTGTAGCATTTATTACAATTGTTTAAAATTGTACTTATGTTTAAGACAATAAAAATGTCAAATTTCACCTTCAACTTAATTGAAGTTAATGTAATCAGGAAGTCAGAGGAAATACCGGCTTGACTTTGAATATTTTATTTACTTACAGCCAGATCGGAGAGCTGCTTCCTGGCCCATCCCTTGTTCATTAGATGTTTTGGCACCGTCACTGTCATCTTTTGAAGGTAATGACAGTTGAACACTGACATTTCGTTTCTACTGTCCAGGATAGTTACATATGACAATGTCTCCTCATAAAAAATGCAACAGGCAGAAGAGCAACAGTAGCCTGTCTTTAAAACAATTCTGTAATTCTGTAACAATCATAAATTACGATCATGTCATAAATACTGATCTTCAAGCAAGCGTAATAACAGGTACAAAGTCTTTACATTTATATCATGTTATGTTGTGTTGCTTTGATACATGTGCATTTGCAGTCAGTGGCGACTGAGGGACTATAGGGCACAGTAATAGGACATTAATCCATAAATTGTACATAAAAGCAACCTTGATAGAAACCAAATATAGGCTATCTCTGTACTAGCAAAGCACATATTTATTTCTATCTGTAGAAACATTTTGCTTTGTAATATAATTGTCATACTACATAACAGGAACAACATGGCTGAAATTAAAAATTAATATTTGAGCAGGATTCTTCTCTGGGTACCCCGGCTGGACATTAAAAAGTTGTGTTAAACAATTTAATTTAATAAATGACAGATATTTCGCTACAATTTAAAAAGTAACCAGTTTCACATTGCAACACACACACACACACACACAAATTTCAGCTTGAAACTCAAATGCACCTTTGGGGAATAGTTTCAGTTTAAAATGCTTTCAAATGTTTTGGAACTCCAACAGCCCACAGCTAGCAGAGACACTGAGGTAAACAGCCAAGGTTCAGAAAATAATTCCAGTTCAAGCACACGCGGTAGACCAGAGCCTGCATATGGAGAAGACTGTCCAATGAATATTACAGGATAATGTTAAATACTAGAGCACACACACGTGCACGCACACACACACACACACACACACACACACAAAGAAACCATTATTTACATTTCCGCATGATTACCTTTCATAGTAGCCCTTCAAAGTTCTATGTACATTTCAATTTATAGTTAGGCCTATGTATTATACAGTAGGTCACCTAAAGTTTAAGTTTCTATTTTTCCTCTCTAGGAAATACTGTATGCAAATTATTTAATAGAAATGTCCTGGATAAAAGTGTGTCAAAGCAGGGGAGAAAATATAACAGGAATTATAATAATCGTAAGGACAACAACATTACTGTGAATGTATGTATAAATCCTGTGTTACTGTCATGATAGATTCTTTAAGATTTAATATTAAAAATATAATAATTCAACATTGAATCATTTAAAGAAATGTTAGATATTGAGCACTGTTCGAGGGGAGCATGGGCATACAATAAGAGTGCTGTGGAGAACAGCACTTCTCATCAGATCACAGGCTGGAGTGATTGCTGGGCGTCTCAACAGCCTGTCGGGCAAAGCTGACTGTCTTTCACTGAGCTAAGAGTCACTTTCACACCACACTCACGCCTTCAGCTCATTCTGCTCTATATCCTCCAAAACACTCCATCACACACTCCAGAATACGCTAAACGTGCCATTGTTCAACATTCTTATGACCTCCTTCGATTTATGCTCAGTTTATGACATCCTATGTGGCTATTGCTCCTCTACGAGGTGAAGCATGTCTCACTCCATTACCTGAGACAGAGAGAGAGAGAGAGAGAGAGAGAGAAACTAATAGGCTAGTACCCATAGCCCATACTTACTGTATATAATACAGTCTGACCGCAGGAGCAGAGACATTTACTTCAAGGCTTTGAAGTGCTGAAGAAGCAACAGCTGGACAACTGCAAGCCACATTCTCACCACACACTGAGGATAATGGACGTGTGCTTTTAACAGAACCCAGACAGTGGACTGCGGTCTTCTGTAGAAAACGTTCTTGGTGCTGAATGAGCACTGAAAGATGGTGGACCAGGGCAGCGTGTATGAGAGAGACTCGGTGTGACACTTTGCCAGTGCTGTCAGGGGCCCACAGTCTTTCTGCTGTGCATCTGGAGCTCTGGGATGAGAGACACGACTGCGAGTCTAGAGTCAGCTTTTCCCACAACAGGGATTGGGAAGCAGAGATGGGAGCAGGGCTGAGAGCCAATTTAAATGGCTCACGAGAGAGAGAGAAATTTGACCCTAACAATTACCTAGGCGTAATTACTGTGTGTAAGGCTTTCTGCAGCATTTTAAATGCCCGAATACTTGCCTTCATTACTGAACAAAATATCTTGAGTAAAAGTAAAATTGGCTTTGTTCCAAAGCACTGTACATCAGATCATATTTACACTCTGCACATACTAATAAACAAACGTGTCCACCAAACTAACAGAGGAAAAATATTTGCATGAATTATAGATTTCAAAAAAGCATTTGATTCAATTTGGCATGACGGACTATTTTTTCAAACTTCTTCAAAGTGGTGTAGGAGGTAAAATATATGACATTCAACAATAAAATCAATGTACTCAAATGTAGCATAAAAATTTGAAACAAAAGAACTGAATTCTTCACTCAAGCAGTGTGGAGTGAGACAGGGCTGCTGTCCGAGTCCAACACTCTTCAACAACTACATAAATTAGCCTAACTGGCCACCATGTTGGAACAGTCTGCAGCCCCTGGCCTCACTCTTCATGACACTGAAGGCAAATCCCGCTCAGATTATCTCTTCTTTTTTTTTTTACTAGTTTAAAACTTTCAAATTTAACTTATAAAAAATTTATCCTATCAGACATTTTATTACAAACCGTGCATTGCATTTTAAACAGCACTTTATTTAGACTCAATAAAATAAATTATGGCTTATATGTTAGAGAACAACAACCGACACTTTGATACATGAAAGTGGCATCTAAGCTTTCAGAGCCGCTGGGAAAATATTGAATTGAATCCGACTACACATCTAGCATGTCTTTTCTGTTAGGATTTTTTAAATTATTCAGTACATGTGCCTTCTGTTTGAAATCAATGTTGTTTAAACATCCACATTTTTTAGATTCACGCTCCCATCAATCCTATCGCCAAGTTTAAACAGAAAGCACCAAACACACACACATTTACTAATGGTATGACTCAAGCCTTCAGGATGGGTTTCAGAAAGAATGACTGCCACAGGTTGTAAAGCTCTACATGATAGTTCTTGTGTAAAATGTATAGTTTTATAAGCATTTCCCAGGCATAGGTGACACAATAGTGAACAAACCTCAACAATACACTGAAGAAAAGTAGGCCTACATCTAGTAAAAATCATTGAGGGGATACAAAAATGCATCTGGCCTCAGTATTACTATAGCTATAGCTGTGACAACGCCCGGATCTGAACATACTCATCAATCACCCACCCACCAACCACCCGACCTAATGATTTTATCAAATTCAGAAATCCGCATTTAGAAATAAAAATAAAACCATTTTTTCCAGGTGAGCTAATACACCTACACAATAGCCTATATGTTACAGAAAAAAACTGAAATAATAGGTTAGTTTCAAACCAAAAAAAAGTTAAACAGGTCTATTTTATCAAACAAATTTGCCAACAATTATTTACACAAGTTTGTCTAAATTTAATGTCATGGGCTAACCCTCAAGCCTACTGCTTTAACCTAGTGTTCTGTTCAGATATAGACAACTAGCAGTGCTGGGGATGCTACTCTGAAAATGTAGCTAACTAACCAATTACTCAACAATGGAAGTTGTTAATGGCACAGTTGACACTCCACAATTTGTTTATTGAAACATTGGCTGACTGGAGACCCTAGATTGCCCATAGGTATTAGTGTGTGAGTGAATGGTGCGTGTGCCCTGCGATAGATTGGTGGCCTGTCCAGGGTGTATTCCTGCCTCTCGCCCAATGCACGCTGGGAGAGGCTCCAGCACCCCCATCGACCCTGCTCAGGATAAGCGGGTATAGATATTGGATGGATGGATGAACATACTAATACTAGCATCAAAAGTAACAAAGCACTGTACCTCTCTTCATAAATAAAAAAATATAATTCAGCTCTCATAAATTAGCAGTGGGGTGTCACTGAACCAGATAAAGCATTTGAAATGTAAATGACGATTCAACAGGCCATCCACCAATGCTGAGTGCCTATTATACTGATGTTTCAATTTTATTAAGGGTTCACTAATTATGGCCTAAGGTAGCCCCAGCTAAAAGACACTAAGGTCAGAAGAACAAAAGCCATGAATAAAAAAAATAGACTAACTATATTTACCACCAGTTTCTTTCAATGTGCATTTTTTAAATTAATTCATATTTTTTAAAATCTCTTTTGATATTTTAATTAAGGTTGAGAAGTGATGGGATTCACAATGATCACACATTGAAGGAGCAAATAAATTCTTCTGACCCAAAATGAAAGAAGTTATTATTCATCTGTGAAATTATGCTATAAACCATTTAACAGCCAATCAAAGTAACTTTTCCCCTCTTAATTTAAATGTGAACAGAGAATGTATTACTTTATTCAATATAACAATGGTTGTTCTAATTTTTAAAGGCACAGGGACAAATACTGAATGATGCTGCAAGTATTGGCTGCAAGCCAAGTGGTAAATGTTTAAAATAACAATTAACAAGGAAAACTGATTTATTCAGTAAGGGGACAAAAGAAAGAAGACTTTGTATTGCCCCAGAGTCTTCAACTGGAATATGCATATTCTCCGTGAAATATACACTGTTCAATTCTGCCATAAATGCATATGTTCATGAGACGGACGTGCTGCTAATGAGCAGCTCCATTGAGTCGCTCTGAATAAGCAGCAGACCAGGGTGAGATCATAGCAGTTATGCAGTGCTCAAAGACTGCGAGGTAGGCAAGCGAATGCAGATGTGCAAGACGCACGCAATCCTCACAGGAGCACCCACAGGCCCACTTCCTGCCTCATCCTGGTGGCAGCTCTCAGTTCCTGTTTCTCACTGCGTCCTCAGCCTTAAACTGAGTCTGAAACACTTCACAACAGTGTCTGCATGAATTATGCTAAACTTCCAATATGCAAAACAGCAATGATGATCTGCACTCTCGGTTCTCTGAAATGCTTGTTTCACCTGCCCAATGAATTAGCAATACCTAAGGAGCAGGTATTATATGTACACTTTAAGCAAAGATAAATGTATGAATTTAATCAAATGCTGAAAAAATTAAATGAGGATTAATTTCCCAACATGGCTTAAATGGTTCCGTAGATATTCATCTAAATTTTTTTACTTATCCTACAAATATGAGAAATTGAGTTTTAAGGGGACTGTAGAAGAGGCCTTACAGTAGATAAATAAAGAGAATTAGCATCCTTTGTCACCTTCAGAAGAAGAAAAAAAAAATCCTTTTTGTACCACTGCCCAAGTGGCGTCAGTTACCAATGCTGAAAAGCAAAAAGGCACCATCTAATCATGGGGATTTTTATAAGCTGGAAAATGTCACCTGAATATACAAATCTAATTACAAAAACCCTTCAACTCCAGGGACAAATCTGTGAAATGCTTGTCACATAACTATTATACTCACACATAATTCAGAATGCAAGTCCCAGGAAAGGGATAAAATGCCTGCTTAAGAACTGTGTTTTCTTCATTTGCTTTTTATTTAAGGATAATATACGTTGTGGTTGTGCTCACTAGATCATGTGGGGGTGTCAGGTGTAATTATCAATATCTCTAAAATGTGTCAAGCATAAAACAAATCCATTTTTTACTTTGAGAGATAGGAGTAAAGCAAATGACAGCTCCTCTGTGCTTTCTGTTGATCGATACAGTGCCCTTATTGCTTCCGTGACTGCTGGCTGTTTGTTTCTCTGACATGTTTACAGGTAATCAAACAGCCATAAACCCATTACAGCCTACAGTGAGACAAAATCACCACTCATAAAACCAGCCTCCCTTCAGCTGACATCTCTCTCTCTCTCTCTCTCTCTCTCCTTCCCTCTCTCTCTCTCTCTCCCTCCCTCTCTCTGTTCTGAATTCAGAATTAACTCCACAAGGTGCACAATAAGGTCGTCTTCAACATGTGACCCATGTATTCCAATGTCATTGCATGCAATTGTTAATACTGTTATGGCATGACAGAATTTTACCATGTGAGCTTTGATCAAATTCCAGGAAAAATAACAGAGGCAGAGAAAAATTATATTCACGGGCTTATGCAAGCATAGGTATAAGCAAAGTCATTGACAATGTCAGTTTGACACGATATGCATATATTTTTGTATTAGATATGACCATAAAAATGAAAAAAAAAATGGAACTGGCTAGTTTAAAAGTGTGTGAAACACACATGAAAACTTGGGCAATTTCTGAGAAAATGTATGTTTACCATCTTGCTCGTTGGGGTCTGCAAGATGATTAAGGAAAATTGTATTTGATCTTTGCTGCCAACAGCAAACAGCAAATCAATACTGTTATCAGTAGCAGCCCGTTAGTTGACGCTGTGTCTCCCGAAATTAAACACAGAGAACTGCAATACCAAACAAGAAGCGTTTGTGTGGGAAGGGATGACATAGGCCAAAATAAAATGTCAGAGATTATTTCATTGCCTGTTATCAGGGTAGGCTAAAGCAAAGAAAAAATACATTCTGAATAACCCTGAATGTTAATGAAGCCAATAATCTTAAAGCTCAGTGGAGAGCCATCACGCCAATTGATCCCAGTTAGCCGAGCTCCACGGGGGCTTCCAACTAGAGCCACACCAGATCAGACCAGTCCTGGGGGTTATCAGATCATAAGCAGTTTATGGTGGCAGCGGCTTTAGAGAGGGATATAAAAATATCAGAGGGAGCTTTTCCAACTTTGCATTTATCCCCGATAAAAAATAGCCTAAATAAAATAAAATACATTTTCATGGGAGGTGATCTAGGCCAATTTATTATATTCCCTTACGCCATTATTTTTCCTATTGAACTTTATGAAGAAAAAAAGTGAAAAAAATTTGATGTCAATTAGCATATTATGAGATTCCTTAATGACAGGCATACAGTTTTGTCTTACAACTAGTTTCAGTAACACTGAAAGGCAGTATTGAGTAGCATTCTAGTCATAGCAAAATGGAGATGTCTTGTGAACATAATAGGCCCCAGGCACATGCAGTGAACAGCCAGCACTTTTGAAAGCAATTCACTCTATATAATATATAATTAAATCTAAAACATTTGCACACTGAGATGGGCAAATATGAGATTTTGCTAAATATGATAGCCATTTAGTTTGAAGTTAGTCCTGTTCAACTGAAAGTAACAAAGTAATCTCATTTAGCTAATGTTAGCCAACAACAATAAACTGTAACCAACTCAACATGACTAGCTTCATAACTTAGAATATAGCTTGTAAGGAAGATAAGTGAACAAAAGAATGCCCAATGAAAATAGCTCACCTTACCCACTGAGGACAATTACAAACTTATTAGACAACTGGATCACTAACTATATAATTCTAACTGGTTAGGTCCACAGATTGATTGCTTGCTAATTACCAATAAACAACCTGGTAAACGATCCAAGATAACCAGGGACACTACATAGATAACGACATCAAGCAAACATTAAATCTCAGATGTGGAAATGGTACAAAGAGACTGCAATACTGAGCCAGGTGCCATAAAACAGATCATTGTGTGGACCCAGCCTGCAATCAGAGACAATACTATTTACCCATTACAGAATGTGATCATACCCAATGGAGCATACGGTTCTGAACCTGAAAAGAACAGGATAAGACCATATTTTTTAAATAACCTTTATTCTATTAGTCACCTTAGAAACAAATAATCCAAATAAATGAGAAATAATTGACTGAAAGAAGGAATTTGTGCCAGTCTGAACTAAATATTGAAAGGCACAAAATAAACACTAAATCTCCTTTAGTGTTAAAGTTCTTCCCATTTGTTTCCCCTAAAAGTGAGATAATGTCACACCTACCTTGCTACCTTGGTACTGTGCATGACATAGCATAGGACATTTTACTGGTAGGGTAGTCTGACCTAAAAAAAAACCAGTAAACTAAATTGCAGGGAAAACAATGTTATGGAAAGGGAAGTGTTTACTCAGAAAATGTGCAATAAAAAACACACAGGTGTTGGCCCTGTTGAGCAATAATGAAGCACGAGGAACAATAGGACCTGCTTGGAGAATTGTAAAAATGAAATATTCATCAAAGGCCTATGCCCTGACAGATTGTATTCTTGTATACAATTTTGAATAACTTGGGCTGATAAAATAAGCCTGAATTGATTCACTTTCAGAATCCTTCAAAAGATCACTTTCCTATTTTACTGACTGATTTGAAATTTGTACAGTAAGGCATTTGCTTGTTTGGCTGTCCTATTCCATACAGGGGTGCAGGTCAAGTATAAATGATGGCACACTGTCATTGTGAAAATCTCAGGAAGCTGTGTATTTTGCCATTAAGTGCTGGTACTGAATTGTGTCAGTATTGTAAGTGAAAACTTTTGTGAATGTATTCACTAGTGCCATTTTTTTATAGTCTATCTACAGTGCATCTTTTGTAGTCCAATGCATGGAATATTGCCATTGGCTCACAAGTCAGTGCACAGGAAAGTTGCAATGGCGGTGACTCGCTTGGTAAGGGAGGAAGAAATCAACTGAAAGGTTCTTGATTTAGTATTTGCTATTTTCATCTGAGCTGTTAATCGATTTCCATGCCAAATCTTGCCAAAGATGCGCAGATCCAGATCATGTCTGCCTTCCTACAGTATGTGATAACTAGGACCAGAGTCCCATCATTGATGTAATTGATGAATAAACATTTGTTTTTCTTTCTAAAAAATGTCATTTGTTATTTGTAAATTGTATTCCTTTTCCTTCCCGCCTTAGAAAAGCATGTCCTGTATACTCCAATAAGATCCCTGTTAATTAATGCATTTGCCCAGCAGGCTTTGAGGATAAAACCATTTGCTTAATGGTGTAGAATTCCCTAGGCTCTTGTTTGCCTGGAACTCTTGAGTCATTACTGGAAGACGTGGTTTGTACAGTTTATTGTTATTTTTTTTTAAAAAGAACAATTCATGTCTTATTTATTTATACAACCATACAACCATTCCTTATAGGATGCTTTCTCCAGCACAGTTGAATCTGTTGAATCTCCCATTGCAACTTCTATTTCATTCCAATTTTTGTTGTGTTGAGTTCTTTGGATTTCTAATCTGGTTGCTACCATTTGGCCATGCGTTAATGCATTCATAACACTGGAATCTGGAACTGAAAGGGTGTGGTACATTCTTTCCACACATGGCAAGTAGTCTACCTCACTCGGCCCATGCCGTATAAATGGGTAACCGAATGTGTAATGTGTAAAAATATTAGCAATGAATTGGTAGTGTGGCAGCTGCATTGGCTTATCAGTTCACATCACTTAAAATTCAAAACGGGTACTTTGCCACTAAATCTCAATTCATCAAAAAGCACTTACAGCAGCTGAGATAAATTAGAAGCCTCTTTTCAGCTATTCAGCGGCTACACACAATCAGAGTGCATCTGAATCTACGAAAAGGACTTTGTGTCCTTTGGGGATTTGGTGTCACTGACATGCAGAACCTATCAATGTCAAACGGTACCTCAGCCATTGCAAATGTTCTGAAATATTACTGAAATAAATTTGACTGCTGTAATGTGCATCGCTAATGCTGACTAATACTAGATGTGATGAGATGGGAAAGTATTTTCCGATTTTAGGTAAGCATATGGATTATTTTCTTGAAGTGGACAATATGCCCACGAAATGTATCACAAAAACATAGTGCCATTCTAATGACAATGTTAAAGAAGTATGAAGGGTCGTCACTATAGGAAATGCACCTCTTCATATTATTTATACACCTTTACCTTACGGAACAATGATTACCAAAGTTCAATTTAAACATTAAGCAATATGCTATACCACAATTGCTTCAGTAAATACCCAAAGCTGAGACTGGATAATTGATCATATGTAAGCTATGCTAACTGCCCTGGATACAAGTGTCAGCCAAACAAATATGACAAAAAATACATGGCATAATCAATAAAACAAATTTTTATTAGTATTTTTCACAACTTCTTTGCAACACGCTACTTAAAGTCATTTCTAAAACCCGTTTTTAAAATCACTTTTCAAAAGCTTGGTTGAATGAAAATGCATGTATGTATTCTCAAGGCTGTATGTGCTTCTCTGGTTTTATTGCAATTTGCTAAATAGATTGGCCAAACAGAAACGAAGATGGAAGGAATCCCAGCTTATTTCTGTCAATAACAGGCAGCCTCTCGTCAGCCTCTGCTGAATAATGGGCATAGGCACGGTTCCATCTGCATCACAGATGGGGCCTGTCATGCACGTTGCTTCTTTTTTTTTTTTTTAGGAACTGTGTAACCACGCTCCTCCAAATGCATCCCCTCTGTCGTACTTTCTTTTATCTTTTCTTCACTCTTTCATTATGCATCTTTCCCTATTTTCCTTGTTAATCTTTCTAGTCATCTTCCTCTCTTTGTCATTCACACCCTTCCTCTCTCTTAATGTCTCTCTCGCTCTCTTTCTCTCTCAATCATTCATGTGCCCTCTGAGAGGCCACGTTCCCCTGACAGCTCGTTCCTTCGGCTCTAATTATCTGTAACTTCTCTTTTAATTCTGGAAATCGCACACAATGAGAGGGAGAGGAGACGGGCCACTTGCGTCAGTCTCTGAGTCATGTACCGCACCTCTCTTCACATAATTGCACAACTCATGTCACAATGCCGCTGAACGCACTCAAAAAACGATGGCCAAGCCAAAGGCTATTAGTGACTAATGTATCACTACATGCAGGGCTTGGTTTAAGCGCTGAATGGGCGTTTTTGTTCTAGACCCATGCGTTTATCTTTGTTTCTATTGTAGCGAGAGATTATTGTTTTGGTGAGAGTGTTTGATGCCATGCGATATTTAGAGCTCACAAACAAAACGCCTCCTTTTTTTTTATAGCAAACCCAACACTCAAATCTTATAGGGGAAAACAATGACCCAAGCTTCAAACCCATGACAACTCAATATCTCAACTTGCAAATATGGATGCTCTCACATTATCTGCACCACGGCCATCACCTTGATCCAGTCAGGCTGAAAATAAAAACAAATCACCTCATACAAATTCATGCTGATAATCTGCCGCATGTTTACATTATAGTAAGAAGTTCCCACACTCCCCCAATTTACAGCATTCAAGTGAATCAATCAATTACTGCTGGGTGAGAGAACTACCAATGTAATTTTGAACAATGATCAGGGGAACAGTTTTATGTGACAGTGAGATCTTTACAATAACAATCATAGCTTTTTTTGTTTATCACTTCACAAATTATTCATGAAAGATTATCATCTCAGAGAGAGCAGATGATTATCATGAATAACAAGACCATCTTTTCTTGTTAATATTTCATGTATTGTTCTGCCATTACATGCATCATTGTAGATCATGAGCAATGAATTGCATTGGGGATAATGGCGTGTTGCCTGATTGGCTATTGAACTTGAATTTTCACCATTCTGTCTGTCTGCACATTCTTGAGGGAGAAAAATACACTGGAAAAGGTGTTACATGCTTTTGCAGTGTGTCTGTAGTCAGTACAGAGACAATGACCTGATGTTCCAAGACAGTTCCATTTGTAAAAAAAAATTCTCTATTTTTTTTTTCTCTTCAGTTTGGAATTGGTTGTTGTGTTGCTTGAGTCACCACTACACTTGCACTCATTTAAAGAATGACAATCAAGTGTGTTATCTGATTAACCTGCCTGCTAGCTAACAATTCATTTCAACATGGCAGGCCACACAGTACTACAGAACAGCTAGCACAAATTTGAAGACACAAATCTTCCTAACAGCACCCGGAAGTCTGTGGGCACCCGATTCTTCATAGCAAGTAGCCGGTGCAGACATAACCGATGGAATCCTGGCTGACCTTCCATCTGACTACTGGCAGGACGAAACCAATCTTGCCCCATTCTTACTGACACTTCATCATTGACTAGTGACACATCCCAGGTTCAAACCAGTGATATCTAGGTTCTAGGGCATCATCAGCTTTACCAACTGAGCTACTTGGGGGCACTCGATGTGCTTGAAAACCAGCATGTGGATGGCTTCTAAATCTGGCTGGAATGATTAATTCTGCTTGATGGCTAATAAAATTTCCCCAAAAGACTCACAACGTACAACATATTGTACCAAAACAAATTTTAAGAAAAATAAAAACAGACACTACTCAATAACTGTGTTTACTTTTTTTATTTCTAACACCATTCAGTTAAATTAAAGGCAAAAAATCATGCTTTCCATATTGGACCAAATGAAAAGATTGAAATACAGTGGTTTATCATTGTATTTCTCTCGCAGGCTGTTAATACCAGCCGGAAACTGCCTGTTGATTTTTTGAAACTTCAAGCACTTGTTACTGTTGCTACAGTTGTGCGTGTTTTTTCCTTCATTTCCCACTGCTACACATGAGATCCGTATGATGTACTAAATTAATTTAATTCAATATTTTTTTCAGTTTTCCATAATTTTCAACAACTTCTCATTGACTGCTCTGAGATTTCAACCAATATTTTCTGACATCCAGACCTACTAATATATAGCCTAGTATTTATCCCATAGCCATATTCAAATGATCATTTCACAGCTGTTTTTCCAACAAAAAAAAAGCAGGACATACAGAACTAAATATATACAGAAATAAATTAATCAAGAAAAACATGGGAATAAAACATCAAAATAAATATATACATAAATAAACGATAAAGGAAATAAATAGGGAAATACATACAAAAATTAATAAGTGAAGAAATAAATGAATATTTATTTCTTAATAGGCTACATCAACATTAAATACATAAACATTTATTTATTTATGTTAAGTTTTAATGGAATTTTTGGACCTCCATATTTCAGCCCACCCCCCACCAACCCCCCCCCCCAATACCCAATATCCAAACTAAAGCTACACCCTTGGTCTGCATACTTCATGTTGTCTACTGCATGTTAGAAAACAATGTATGAAAGCCCCCAAACACTCAAGATCTGATTAAAAATTAAAGGCTTGAATGCAATGCTGCGTCCATTCATTTACGCCACAATCCTGGCTTTTTGTCATTTTCTCCAAGAAGCAACCATTTACAACCACTTCTGAGTCAATATGGATTGGTTTTTCATAATGTTCATAGTCAGCAACTGTTAAGAGCTACAAAAGCGTTGACTTTTGAAGCTACCTTGCGGCTAATTAAGGTTTTTTCAGAAACCCACTTGGAAATACTAATGGGGTATTCCATCCCATGTGAAGAAATTCATAGTTCAGCATATGCTTCAAGTAGACATGCTTCTGCATGCTGCATTTTGACATGGGATGGTACACTGCCTTTTTAAGCCGTCCTTTAATCTGAAGAGTCTGCAAGTAACTAATATATATAAATAATATACTAAACAGGCCCAGGTTTATTGTAATGATACATCTGTCCATTTCACCACTAATATGATATAGGCTATCAGTTGTCATATTCAAAGGACATGTACAATAACTATCTATTCACCAGACGGGAGAAAAGGAAGACCAGATGTTTCAGAAGTTAATGAGAACAATGATAAAAAAGCAGGCCCAGTGTGGTTACAGTCAATGTGAAATTGAAGAACAATTTACTAAGCCCAGTTTTTGTTATTATTAGACCTCTGCTGCCTCACCGTGCTTTGTATTTGGATAGGTACACTCTCTCTCTCATTATTTCACCTAAAGTGTTTCTGGTATTATTGTTTCCATTCCAGAAAGTGCTTCTTCCACAGGACATTCTGCAGCTTCTTAAAACGCATGCATTGCTCAATGCTCAAATAAACCGGCTTTTTATTGTAACATTGGCTATAAACTACAGGAAACCTGATTGTTGTGTGCTTGGTTAGAGCCAAGGTTTCCCCCAAAATCTCTTGCTCTACAGATTGTGAAGAAATCAGCGCTTCTGGCTGTTCGCCATTATGACCTGGGAACACTTCACTTATTTAGCATCATAATTATAGCAAACAAATGCAGCTGGTAATAATAGCTCTTGATGCTGTATGTCTAGAGCACATGCCGCACACTGGGATGAACGAGGCACTCATTCCACAGACTTGTCACAGACGTTCTGTGTTGATGTTAATAATTCAGGTGAACTTTCTCCTTGCACACCGAGTAGGACACACAGAAACATTCACTGGACACGTGGCTGTTGACACTGGCAGTCCAGTGGACCCCAGTGCGAGTGGCTGCACATACATCAAATTCTTGGCCTTTGAAACCCATTCAGCTTGACAGAAGGACATACCCGTATAAAGAAGTCCCTTTGTTGGAACTCTCTGCTCTTTCACCGGCTCAGCAGCATCCCATGTGTAAAGAAACAACCTTTGAAGTATCAGATGTGAAGTAATGACATTCAAGAAAGCTCCAAGGTCAGATTATTTGCTTGTTGCAGCTTCTCTTGGTCAGGGCACTCTTGTAAAGAAAAAAAAATAGACATCTCAATGGTATGAAAGTCCGTTTTAGCCACAGAAAAAGTTTGCTTAATTCTGACTTCTTTTTTCTTGCGATTTAGACTTTTTTTCTTGCAGTTGCGAGTTTGGTTCTTGTAATTCTGACTTTATTTCTCACAATTCTGACTTTATTTCTTGAAATTCTGATGTGGACAGAAGTAAACAAATGCAGTGTATCTGCTCTTCCAGTTTCATTTAGCAAAAATGGTCCCATCAATATCCTCCTTTAAAGAGAATACTAGCTAAAACAGGCAAAATCCATCTAGGCCTAACACTTAAGGACTGAAGTGAAATAGGCCCATTGGTGATAATACTCAAAACTGTGACACCCAGAACATATTGCATACACCCTTTTTCAGCTAGTTATGCTAGCATCTACAAAACACACACACACACATTTTCCCACGATTTCTAGCTATCTCTGCTAGTCACTGCTACATACTGTATTTTCTTTGATTGCTGTTAATAGATAATTAACATTATCTTTTTGCTTGGATCTTCAGACCAGTGTTCTCTGACCTGGAAGTACTGACTTCGGGCAAGAATCGGCACAGATCCAGCCTGGAGTTGCTTGCTCTGGGTTGTAGCCTATTAAATATACTGTGCTCTTCTAATAAAATAGCCGATAGATTATATTGTTATAATCAACATATTGTTGGTTGCAAACGATTTTGTAACTTGCGTCACCTAACTTGGGCACCTTTTATTTTGAAATGCAGACAAAGTGTTGCGCAAACATCTGTGAAAAGCCTAACAATGGTGTATACTATGTAGAAATTCACCTACAAAAAAACAGTAGGTGACTTATTTCTGAACAGTTTTTTACTGAACCAGTTCGAGAATGAGCTTGCATGACCAAGTTGGGTTCTTCCTTCAGCCACTACACGACTCTCGTCACTGAAGACTAAAGACAATAAATTATCAAAATGTAAGCAACTGGCATATGCCTACAGGACTGTTTAGTATTTGCACTGTAGGCATTGCAAATACTATTTATTATGTCATTAAACAAATGATAAAAAATCTTTGGTGCTGGAGCGGAAGCCAGCCAGATCTGTCTTCTGTGCTGAATGTAGCCTACTGAAAGACTCAAATGACTGAAATGAACTGATTGTGCTGAATGTACTGAACGACTCAAATGACTGAAATGAACTGATTGTGCTGAATGTACTGAATGACTCAAATGAAGTGAAAGATTAAATTGGTACTAAAACTCAAAAAGTAGCCTACTGAACTCACCAAGTGTATAGCATAGGCCTACTAATGCCTCATGTGAGCAGAAATGATACAAACAGAAACAGGAAATGCTATTTGTTCGGCGAAAGAAGTGTTTAGATTTGTGAAGAATAATGTCACAGGGATAATGACATTAATGACAACCTTGATGACAACTGAACTTTTTAAACAGTGCTATGAGAGCATATTGTTCTCATTTGGTAAAAAGAATTAACATATGAGCTATTTCTCTAAACAAAACTCGATGAATGCAGCCTAGCAGACTTTCGCTTGTCGCTTTCGCTATATTATTTCGCTTGTCTCTAGAAATGGCATTGTCCTCAAACATGCAAAAATAATGCTAAGAACTCAAAAACTCAATTAATTTTGATGTACTGACTCAAATGTACTGATTCATTTTAAAGAATCGAACTTCCCAACACTAAGCTGAACTACCAGCAAACTGCTGCAAAATGTAATTAAACTACTAGTTTAACTACATGTGGTTAAACTACTCACCAACACTGCTAATGAGGAAATAAAGCAGCATGTTCATGTGTTTCAGCACAACCCTGTTTTTTGCAGCATCGAGAATATTTGTCTCTAATTCAGTCCTGCGGCAACCAAAGGAGAATTCATCCCCACGACAGCACCTGCTGAGCAACCATTAATAATCATCCCATTGCAGTACCGAGATCACCTCAGTCAGTTATTTAATGATTACTAAAATTATGTGCACTTTTATGAGAAGTGCTTGTGGCTATTGATACATTTGTATATTAATACAGCAGTTGTCACTGTAATGTGTCAATAATATGTTAATGTTCACCAGTAAAAGAATGATTTGTTAACAGGTGCTTTGCAGTATTGTTTTTACACATTATTAAGACAGACTGAATAAACATTAGAAAACTGTTTGTTCCTTATGACAATGTTCATCATTTCCTGTTGTTCATAATCTATACAACCTTTAATTTTGCCATTTTAATATTCCAATTCCAGGCTTGGAAGTAAATAGTGGCTTAATATGATAAATTTGACGTCACTTTCCCACCGGAATACGCCCCCTCAGTCGGGACTGAGTGGCAAAACATGCTGCCACATGGCTGCCTTTAGTATAGGAAACTGCAAAACCGGGAGTAAAACAAACGATTATTTGCTTAAATTAAAGGCAGTTGGACTTGACAGTGATCCTTACAACGTACCAAAGAACCAGTGGTCCATGGACATTCAACAAGAAATCGGAGCTATCTTTTTACAGACTGCCGAAAGCTAAAGAAAAGAGAAGCGATGAATCGCTGCAATTCGCAGAAACAACTCGAATCCAGGCACCAAAACATGGATTTGCAGTTGTTATTTTGTGTCAGGTATGTTGGATTTTTGGGTAAAATCATACCTTAATAATATATATGCTTGGCTAGCTAATACTATCTAACCATCCCCCATTTGTTTGTAGAACACAAGGCTCATCATCATGGATGTTTTTTAATAAATGCTGACAAAAACTTTACAGTTACACAGAATATAAATTAAACATGCTAAATATTTAATTGATGAGTAGTGAATACAGTAGCCTACATAACTTAAGGTATGATTTTACCAAAAAATCCAACATACCTGACACAAAATGACAACCGCAAATCCACGTTCCGGATTGTTTCTGCAAATTGCAGTGATCTGCTTCTCTTTTCTTTAGCTTTTGGCAGTCTGTAAAAAAGATAGCTCCGATTTCTTGTTGAATCTATTTGTACAGTCAATCGCACAACAGCTCTTTCCCATTTTAGATGTGTTTTTTGTGTTTTCACGGCATTCAAGCTGAACGCTAACGCTATCACTCAGTAGTCTTTCTGCCACTCAGTGGGTGTAACCACAGTGACTTCTACCTACTGTGACGTCATGTGCATACCCTCTACAGGGTGGACAGAGCAATAAATCTTTGCTACAGGGAGCTGTATTTTTCAGGATGGACCATTTTCAGGTACATTAGGTAAGTGGGAAAATGTATGTGGAAAAGATGCAGATAAATTATATAGATATATTATATAGCATAGATGCAGTAATGTAGTAATGCATATTATCTTCGAGTTTAATCCTGACTAAAGGATTGCTTCTAGATAGTCTTGAAAAGGAAATGTGATTTGATATGCAGTGCTGTTAGGTTTGGGCCATTTTGAACCAACAGGTCAGACTCACGTCATTCACGTCATCATGCTGTAAAGATTGATCACATTGAGACTGGGTACTTCCTGTAATTTCTGTAGGTATGGCAAGCCCTTTTAACATTTAATGTTAAACTATGCCTAATTACATTTTAGATATCTACAAATGCATTTTGACTAGTCATAATTACAATGTGACTTGCCAGAATGATAATTCAAGATATCTGCAATTATAGACTAGTAAGAACGATAATCTGCAGATACATTTTGACTAGTCAAAATACCTTATAAGATATCTATAATGCCGTTACAGAAATTGTCATTGGACTTGTCACACATACCGAATGATATAGATACCTGTAATTCTGTTTTGACAAGTCAAAATGATATTTTCCTATTTTTGAATTAGAATTATTCCTAGTCAAATCTGCTGTGTCTGACGTGACTCTGATGCAAGGCTTCACAATGGATATTAGTCTTTATGCTTACTGTTTGAACTATCCATGTTATTGGCTCTGGATAACCGATACTTTATGAAAATGGCACCTTATCTGACCCATGTTCGGCAGTTGTTCCAACAACCTACGGTATACACTTAATGCACGTTGCTTTGGATGAAAGCGTTTGCCAAATAAACTGTTATGTAAATGTAATGTTTTGCAAACCTAGTGTGATCGATTTTTGGTTGAAGAAATGGCGGTGGCTGTTCTCAAAAAAAAAAAAATTTTTTTTGAAAATCCCATGAAGTGGAAAGAGATGGCGAAACAGGCATCTTGTTGCAGACAGTAAATCATCTGCATGTATAGTTACAGTAGCTCCATTCGCGCACGGGCTGCAGAATTGAAAACCCTGACAAAGACACTTGACTCTGGTTCAGGTTGGTCTGACATGGCGCTCGCTTTGCATTTCTAGAACTAGGAACTTCTTACAACAAGGAGCACGTTTTTGATATCTACAACTGCATTTTGACGAGTCAAAATGATCATTTAAAATATCTCCAAAATAAGATTGGTCTCCTTTCAAGATATCCATAACTTCTTTGTAGATATCTTAAAAGGACTTGTGACTAGTAATAACTCAAATTCGAGATATCACCACTTTAGTTATGACTAACTTCAATTCAAGATATTTACAATTGTATTTTGACTAGTAATATCTTATTTTTCAGATATCAAAAAAGGTCATTTAGATGGAGATATCTTTAATTGAGAACTGATGTGGAGATATCAGGGCGACAGTGTAGTATTATGCATAAGGAACTGGTCTTGTTCCTGAGAAGGTAGCTACTTGAGAAAGGTAGCTACTTAACCTGCATTGCTTCAGTATATCCAGCTGTATCAATTGATGCAATTGTAAATGTAAATTCGATGTAAAAGTTGTGTAACTTTCTATACAACTGAATGGCTGAAGTAACTATTCAAAATATTATTAGAGATATCGTAAATTAACATTGGGACAAGTCAAAATGCAATTAGAGATAACTTAAATTAGCGTTTTGACTAGTCATATGATAAATGAATTACAGATATCGGCAATGTGAATCCGGTCGGTCTGTTAATTAAATGTTAAAACGGCTTGCTATACTGTAGGCTTCTATACAGGAACGTTCTTTTCTCTGCTTCTATTTCGATCGCCAGGGGGCCGGGAGGACGTGCACCGAGCAAGCGGCCAAAACCAGACTTCGTTTTTGAAGCTCATTTCCTGGTTGTAGTTCCTGGTTGCTCACTAGCGCCACTACGGATGGCTCCAGTATAGGTGTTTTCATATCCGGTTTCCATGTAAGTCTACGGTACAAATGCGATCAAAATACAAAGTCAATAATTTTTTCTCACAAGAACAAATAGTCATAATAGGTGTATTTTATTGGTCTTATGACTGTCCACGGGTCGATTTCATGATTTATTGCGTCATTTGGGCACAGTGCCAATATTTGTTCTGGACCAATGAGGTACAGCTTGCGTCACTTCCGGATTACTGCAGAGGACTCAGCTACAGTAGGGGCTACAGTCTATGGTCACTGGGGTGGGCGGTGGCGCTTCTTGGCCTTGCCATTGCGGCTCCGGCTACGGTCCGCATGTGCTAAGTCTGAAAATGCAGGCATCCCATTTCGTGGTGATTTCATTATGGGGTGTGCTATTTACAGCTGCTCTAGACGACCATAAAATAATCCTCCTCTTAAGTTTTTCGGTATCCGAGTCATTTTTACTATTTCCTTTAGCCTACTTAACCAAATAATTACTTGGCAGAAAGCGTAATCAGCTTGCTATATTTGGTAGTCCAGTAGTAGCCTGTGCTAAAACAGTTCGCAACTTCGGCTACCAAGCCATTTGACTAGCTAGCTAACCTTAACCGGCAAACATTCAATCTGTCAAACGTGTTTGGCGGCTTGTCAGTCGTGTACATTCCGTAGATGTCTACCTGGGCCATGCTTCACGCATGTGACAAAGCTACTATAATCCCGATTTTGGGATAAACACTTTTTCAGTTTCACGAAGCGAATTAAGAGTTTCAAGGTTCATTTGCTGAATATACAACACACGGATGAAATCACACACACAGAATTTAACGAAATTAACCATCTTGGCATTTAGAAAGGAACATGTTTTTAGCATTTAAGAGACCGACAAGCTAGGCATTTAAGACAGTGGTTCTCAGAATCGGTTCTGGGGGCTCCTTGCGTATATTGGCTTTTCTCCATTGGTTTAGATGATTTACAAGAAAAAAATAATAGCCTAATAATAATTAGAAATTCAACGTAGGCTACATTATTTTTGTCTTCATGCACCAGGTGGAAAACTTGCCGTACAAAGTGCGTTGTCATATTTACACGCCTGCAGATCAGTTATTAAAATACTTGGTAGATTTGTTAATCACCGCTGAGTGTTAATTTTTGTTCGGTAGAAAGTGATTTGCGAACGATCGGTCAGCTAGCGTCACCCAGCAAGTGAACACCACAAACGGTGATGGAGTAGCTAGTAGTAGCAGGCTCATTATCTGACTGGCGAAAACCTACGACGATAACTTGCTCGGTTAACAGCAGATCTACCAGACAGTTATACGAAAATTTGCCTAGTCAAATCACCAGTAACCTACACATCTCCGATTGATTGACCATCAGTGTAGTCAATGTTCTTCCCCCGTGGTTCATATTGCTAACGCGTGAGCTAACCACGGACAGCCTACCTAGCTCACTGGCAAGCTGATATGCTAGCTAAGCATATTCGTTTTGCTGAGAAACATAAATTGAAGATAACTGAACATAGCCTAATTGTATTTTTAATGTCATACATATAACGTGATTACATGACACAGTACAGTCACGGATGGAAATTAAACTCCGTAAACATCTGATAATATATTTTAAAACATAACGGCAGACAGTCAGCTAGCCTCGTTCAGGTTGAGGGGCTTTTCCGCACCGGACTGTCAATCACATTGTAAAAATCACAAGACCGCTTATCTCTATGGTTTTGGCTCCAAATCGAGAAAATGGCCGCGCCCGCCATTGAGCTTCAAAATGTGTTTTAGAGACCCACGGAGAGTCAATGGGTGACGTCATAGTAGCTTTGTCCATATTTTTTACAGTCTCTGGCACCGAGGCACGGCCTCTGAAAGTACAAGTAGGTCACTTCCCACTGGGCGAAGTGAGAGCGAAGGCCTGCATATGTAAAGCAACACACCGAGAGATGCACTCACTTAGGTTATAGCCACGACTAGCAGTTTATAACACCCAAGTAAACGTGTTGTACTTTAAGTTAGCTAAAGGCACAGCATCCACACATGATCAGTTTACTTACTGACTTTAAACACTGATATCGTTTTCCAACATAGCAACAAGTAAACACGCGTAGCCTACGTACCTTCCCGAGACAACGAACCAGCTTCCAGTTCCCGTAATGGCTCCCCGAAAGTACGGAAGAATCCCTTCGCCGTAATGCAAACAAGAAAAACCACGCGGCTTTGAATGACGAGATCCTGAGATTCCACCCAAGCCACTGTCCTTGAACCAGCAAGCCTCGTGATCCACCACGCAGGGCCATCGGCACTCCAGAAGTAAGACTGGCAGACATTCAGGCAGTAGCTTGGCTAAATTTGTGTTTGCTCATTTTTCAAGTGAAGTATGCTATCGGTTGTATTTAATGTTGTGTTTAAAGCATATCACAACTGCCCAGCCTCGCATAGCTAACGTAGCTATATACTAACATTAAATGACAATCCGACTTTCTTTAAACCGAGATCTGTGCATGCGAGCTCCCCCACACTAATATGTTTGATATATGGTCCCATTTACTTAGAAATTGGAATGTCAAGGTGTACAGGGATTAGCTAGATGTTACTTACTCCAGTAGCCCAATCACCAGGCTATATGTTAGCATCACATGTTAAAACCTGGCTCACAAAGTTCTCTCCGGCACCACGTGCTGGACAACACACAGGCAATGCTCCAGTCCCCTTTTCGTATCATCCCCTATTTAGCCTTTTAGATTTTAGTTTAGATGTGTTTGTTTCTTTGCTCAATAAATTATATTTTATTAAACCGCGTTGTCGGTCTGATTATTTTTTGGATACATTTTTGAGCCTACCACCTCAAAGAACATAGGTAGTTAAAATGAGTTATTGAAATATGTAATGTTGAAATTCATAATCGTGATTTGATACTTTTGCACCATTTGGTCACCGCATGGGGTGTTACATATGTATATTCTCTTCATTAGTTGGCGCTCGTGTTGGAGTACGTGTATATTACTGGCATAGTCAGACACCCAATGTGAGGTCATATAAATTTTTATTTATTTCCCCTGCATTTCTTGGTGAAAATAGTGGGTCACGTAATTGGACTACACAATTTGGCTCTATTCAAGAAGCTCTCTCTCTTTTGGCTACAGTGCAGCTACTGTTACTATACCAGTAACACCCAAACTGATTACTCATTGACCTTAGATGTGAATCATTTTTGTACAGTCTATGATGTGAATGCCGCCTCTCCCCTCTCGATGGACGGCACCCTAGGCAACCGCCCTTGTCACTTCTGCCTAGAGCTGGCCCTGTCTGTGGGTAAGGACCTGTTCAAGGTTCTGTGGGTCTTGTTGGCTTAAAAAGAAAAAATATCAGCCCTCTTCTACTCCCATACTCCTCCTGGCCTCATGGTGCAGTTTTTTTTTTTTTAATCGTGGGTGGTAATGGGCTGTCCCTGCTGTATTTATCATTGGTCTGGATTGGTACTGCTGATTCCATGCCACCTGAGTTGAAGTACACAAGCTCCCCGGTGAGTCACACATTAGTGCACAATGAATGATTCTTGCTGCAGCTGCTCATCTTCTATCTCAGCTTGAACGGTTTGTTTTAATTTGCAGTTCAACAAAAATAAAAATCAATTAGTGATGTGCAAATTAAAACAACTGAATTGATGAAATGCAAATCAGCAAAATGCTATTGATACAGTTGATGACACTCAAGATTCCAGCTCACAACCAAATAAAATACTGGATTCTGCCTAGCCCTTAATTATTCTTTGACAGATGAAGTGAAACAATAAGGAAATGGAATATAACACAATATATTGTAAATATGATTAATGTGGAGTTATACATTCCAATATCTTGGCAATATATTTTCTTGCAATGCATTTCCGGTATATTCCATTTCAAGAGTAGAGGAACAGGAATACGTTTAGGGTTTGAGGAACATAAATAACAAGGCCTTTATTAACTATTTGCAGAGATTCTTGCTATGCATCTTTGTATGCACGATTCCCTCCCTTGTACATTTAGACCAGGTTGGCTTTATTCCAGGAAAACTTCTGATAATATGAGGAAACTTTTGCATGTGAGGTTTAGCATACTGCGGTGGCATTGTCACTGGATGCGGAGAAAGCTTTTGACTGAATAAAGTAGCAATACTTGTGTGCTCTTTTAAATTTGTAATCAAACAATTCACTTGTGGTTAAAGTGCGTATTCTAAGCATTTATTAAGACTTATTTATATGCTTTGGTTTCACAATGTAGAAATCACAGCACTTTTTATACACAATCCCTTTATTTCAGGGCACAGAAATGTTTTGGAAAAAATACTGTTACACAAATGACAGTCATGCGCTTTCCACTTTTGTGCAGGTAAGCGAAGTTGGAAATGCCTAAGGATTGTGGCTTTTCTGGATGCAGAAAAACCAATACTTTCTTTTTTTCCAAAAAATGAAGAGAACCACAAGTAATGGATTTCATTTCTAGAGGTCCAATGGCACTGCAATATTGCAATAACCCCAACAGTTAATATTTTCAGTTGCTATTTTCACGATGAGGACTTGAACAACTATCTACAAAACAATATGGCTTGGTTATAAAAGTTTACAAAACAATGCGGCTTTGTCGACTAAAGTTTTTGTCAAATACCCCACCCCCATCAACATTCATGTTTCAAAATGTATCATTCAAAGTCTGGCCTACTCCTTAGTTATAAGCATTGTGAATAATAATAAATATATTTTCAGAATGAATTTAGATTCTCTCTGATGTAAAATGGGTTCAAGATCTTTATTGCACATGCTCTGCTGTTTTCACTGTCCTCCTCAGAAATATTCAGTCAGACAAGCAATTTCTTCCAAGGGCTCCAAATTTTGAATCTCCTGTTTAGACAACAACCTGTTTAGTCATAAAGCTTCAAGAACTTTTCTTGCTAGTGCATAACATTTTCAGTGTGCCTACTGTAAGAATTATGGTTTGTTTAGGCAGGAGAAACAATATGTGTTTCTTTCATGCAAGCCTAACAAACTACATCCGTAGAAATGTAATTTCCTCAGCTAAAATGCTTTTCAGTTGTCACTATTGTAGTTTGGTCAAGTTTATTGAGGAAATCTGAGTTCAACAGCCAATCAGAAGTCTGTATGTCTGTAGAGCCCAACTTAGTGAAATAACATGGACATGACAATTGTTTGGAAATGGAGGATATCGACATGCTATCAATTCTGTCTTCAAGTTAATATGTTTTTTGGAGTAAAAATTACTGTGGATTTTGTTCTCTGGATGCTTGGTGTGAAAAAACACAGTGATTCATGCCGTCTGTGGATTTCCAAAATGCATAGATGAGAAAAGTTTTTGTTTTGCCACCTCATATGTTACATTACAAAATAAAGAGCCATTGTCATTAACACATTGGCGTCAGACTTATTTGTAATAGTAGTTTAAAAAAGAAAATACAGGCTTTCTATTGTTAAGGTGCCACTATACTCAGAACGAAACATAACATTTCAAATAATAGACACATTCTGAACAAAAGACTAACAAAAAAACGCAGTGTTTTGCAAACAGCAGTGTTTGTGAACAGTTTGCAAACACCCACCAATTTGCAGTCCTCCATCTATCTGCAGCTGGTCCACCCAAATATCGCATGGTTGGTTGTGTCATGGTTGACTAGCCAGGAGACACAGTTGTTTTTTTTCCAGTTCATCTCATCACTGTACTGTCCAGTGGTGGTTGTGTCCAGATGGTATAAAGGCACAGAACAGTTCTATGGATACAGGAGATTTCAGGAAATGGTGTCATATCTGATAGAAGAATGAAATCATGCCTTATTCCTCCTTCCATGAGGAAGGTTTGACTTCATTTGTTAGCCAATCTAAGGATAAATGAACGAAGAGTTGCTGAACTTCTGTCAGGATATCGTCATCTTTATGATTGATCACACAGAGATTTTAAAGACAATGAAATGTGCTCAAATTCCTGGCATGTAATTTCCATGAAGTTGGGTGTCAATGATCCTGAGTTGTACGAAACAACTTGGAAAAATCTGTGCTCCCCCCAGTGGCATGGAGTGACATAAAATGAAGAACATGAAGTTTGTATTGAGTGAACTGACTGCAGTGTTTGGTAATGGTATGTGTGCTGGGGGTTCTCTTTAGAAAATTTCATACGTCAATTGGGGTATACTGCTTTCTTTAGTGCTCCACAGATGAGAGGCAGATCTTGCTTGTCATCCTGGGTCTTGGTGGTACTCCAAGAGAAGGGAGCAGGGAGACAGAGGCTATAGCCCTCTGTCGCCCCCCTCCTTTCCCCTTCTTTATTTTCTTCTTGTGTGTATATTGATTTTTTTGTTTTGTCTATGTAAATAGTGCCATTGTTATGTCATGATGTTTTATATTGTTATAATTTGTGTACTTTAAAAGAAATTTTTCTTTTCTAAAATTATAAATAAAATAACTTGTGGATGACGTGCAAAGGGCACCCAGTAACCTCCTGCCACAAGCTTTTGTTATCACATTTATAAAGTTGTATACAAGCTAGTGTACAAATTAAAAATATAATAAATGGCTGAACCCAATTTTGCGAAGATGGAAAATATTTTCTTACATTCACATGCAGTTCCCTGTCCCAAACAAATTATACTGAGTGACATTCTTAGTATTTATTAGTTATTTCAAAAAGAGAAAAAAATTCCCTGAGTGGAATTTGTAGAGGAAATTGATTCAATCATAATGCACACAGTGGTTACAGGGTAGAGCAAAGCCTAGGATAACAAACATGATGTTCCAGGGAGTGAGTGCACCTAGAGTGCAACCCCAACACTAACCCCTACCCTAACCCTAATTGTAGCCCTACTCTAATCCAAACTGCGACTCTACCCTAACCCCAACCCCACCCATAACCCTGCCACCATCACCATGGGTAGAAGATGGAATCTTCTACTCACAACATCCCAGGTCGACCAGGAAGATCCAGGAGTGGAAGATCACATCACCAGACCAAACATCATGTTTCTCAACCTCTCTAGGATCCAATCCTTCTCCAGAACGGACCACCAGATTGACAGTTACCCTGGGGCAACTGGGGCAACATTCCATCATGCGGCAGCTCCCCTGGAGAAAACCAAGGTGGATACCAAGGTGCAGAATTTTCTCCTGTTTTTGGAATAAACAACAAGGACCAGCACCCAGAGAAGACGGCTAACAGATTATGCAGACTAGAAATCTGGATTCCACTCATCATCTACTCCAGAAACCTGGAACCCCGCCAGAGATCCAACTTGGAAGAGATCATGGAGCACATACGCAGGAACATGTTCCGAAGCTTCCAGAGGAGGACTCCTGCACCAGGACAGTGACTAAGACCACTGGACCCCTGGCTCCATCATTTAAATTGAAGATCCCCACAAACCTGAGCACAAACAGAGAGGGGAACAAGAACATCATACTACTGGCTAAAAACTTCACACCAACACAGGATCAGCTCAGTCTGCTGGAGTCTGCTATCATTTATACCCATCGTAAATATCCACAACGAGATAGCCTCAAAGGAGAAGCCCAGGAGTTCCACAGGAAACTCAAATTGGCAGCCTTCTTCACAACAACCCCCTTCAGGCCAAAATAGAACTGGGAACCAAGGCCCAACCAAATTCCCGAGAAAGTCACACAATTCAAAAACAATAACACCCTGATCAAGGCACTGAACCCCCTAACCCACAAGGACAAAAACAACCTCAGCAGAGAAAGAAAGCACCAGCAGGCAGACAGACCCATTGTTCGCTAGACCCATATACCCAGACACAGCCCAGGAAATGCGCAACATCACACAGATACTTATAGGAAACAAACACGTCACCAAAAAAAGTTTTTACCTAAGGGGAGCGGACAATCCTAGACCAAAGATTTTCTGCCTCCTCCCCAAAATACACAAGCTACTGCAGTCTTGGAGCATACCATATGAGGTCCCAGCAGGGAGACCCATTGTTTGACTGAAGCAGCACATCCTTCAGAATCACAGAATATATTATGAGTATTTTCTCACTCCACTGTCCACAAAACATAACCGTTACATAAAAGACACTTATGACTTCAAACACATGCAAAAAAAACCCACAGGAAGCCATTCTGTTCACCATAGACATAGTCTATACACGAACATAAACACAGCAGCAAGACAAACTGCTGTAAAAATCTGGATGGAGAAGTACCTGGACAACAGTCGTCCAAATATGGCCCTCCTATAACTTCTGTAAATTGAGTTGCGAACATTGCGAGCATCAAAAGTGCAAATTAGCAGCCTTAAATGATGAGATATGTGTAGGCATATTGGTCCATGTTACAGGTCAATGTTCTGACTTCCCTTAACAAATTGTGAAACAGTAGCCCATATAGGAATAAGCTGGCAAACTGAGACCAAATTTCTATTTTACCATTAAGGGATGTGAAAAAACTAAACTTACTACACAGACCATAATTTTGTGATGTCTCTTTAAATCACTCCAGTTGGGGGGACCTTGAGATCACTTGATAGTATCTGGTTTAACTGGAGTCTAGCTGTGGTTCAGCTAAACTTGTAATTGTTTTTACAGAGCACTCACTGAAAGCATTTAGCTGAAGCTGTCCTAAACCACAGCTAAGCTAGTCAAATGCTAACTGAGCAACAGCCCCCATATTCCCAGGAGGGCTGAACAAATGCACATAGAACTTCAACACAAGAGGAATCAAATTCTTCCTACTTAAAGGCTCCTGTACACTGAATGGCCAGTGCAAGCTTCACTTTCCCAAGAGTCCCACTTAACCCTCCTGTTATGTTGCGGGTCAAATTGACCCTTTTTAAAGTTTGAAAATCTAGGAAAAATACTTAAAATTATTTTTTCAGTATGAAACTTCTTCTACTGGCCTTAATTAGTGTAATCAACATTTTAAATGAAAATGGTTCATTTCATGTATTTGCAAACCCCCCCTGTATGGGGATTGACCCGGGAACATTTTTGCTGTACCTAAAAAATGAACAGAACAGGAGGGTTAAGGGGAAGATTTTTTCCTAAACTAATTCTTACACTAAATCCTATTTATTTGGCAAGGACTTGTCACCAGTACTTGTAGAATTTCCATTTTCACTACACTTCTCACTAAGTCTTTGAATGTCTATTTCAATTAATTCTTAAATAATTGGGGAGCACAGAATTGTCTGCTAAATTCCTGCCATTCAAGCACTTCTCATTCTATTAATGTGTTATTGCATGAGGACATTCCTCTGTCCTCTGCAGCAGCCACATACCAAAATGCTTTTTTCCTCTTCTCTAGCCAATACTCCCTAAAACCATTCTATCATAATATACATCCTGCCCTCAAGTACAGTAAGATGTTGGGATTTCCAAATTTTTAAATGAATGATATGTGAGGTTTAAATTAATATGCATATTCAAAGAAGTTGTTCCCAGGATCCTTGGAAATCTAAAATCCAAAATGAATTATATATGATTCACTGGTGTACCGTACATAAGCAGAAAATAAAGATACTCTTTGAATGGGAGTAATTTGACACCGACATATAAATTTACAATGGATTTCATGATTGATATTTGAGAAGCACATATAAAGCGATCGCTCATACATAAATCTATGCATGGATGAAAGAGATTTCCACATGAGACTGAAAGGCAAACAGTCTTTGTTATTCTGAAGATAAGCCATACAAATTAATCATATTCCATTGGTGATCCTCCATTAATGATTTTTCTCATGATAGCATCAAACTTGCGACTATTCCACTATCATCTCAGAAAGATTCTGAATGGTTAATAAAGCAAGATTCAAAATGTCCTCTCATAGGAACATTTGCTTATGCAGAATGTAAGGAATTCAGAAGAATCAGGATTCAGCTTGAGATGGTGACAGCTGGAGGTCAAAACAAATGTGAACGAAAATAATTCAAATATCAGACATCATATACATTCCCAGATTTAAGAACTTTTTACCATTAGGTCATCAGATCATACAGTATTTGCAAGTGTTTTCTTTTTTAGGGTTTTTTTTTTTTTTTTTTAGTTTTCTTCATATGCAAATCAGGGAACAGGTGTCCTTTCAAAGTGACCAATTAGTCCAAAGAGGATTCATTTTCTCAAGTGTCATTAGAGGAGAACCCTCTTTTCCATCAATACAATCGGTCCCTGCTCCAAGATCCAGCCCTATCTGAAATGCTGGCCTGGAATGAATCTGATGTTTTGTTAAAGCATTTGCACATTAACAGAAATCTATGTAATTACACAGGTGCTTTTGATGAAAATAATGTATTTGATGAAATGCCCCGAGGCTGCATTTGCTAATATTAGCTGATCATTTTCTCAAGCATGTGCTTCGACAAAATAACAACTGTCACTGCTTGTAAAAAAATTCATCATTAGTTAAACAACGTTACAACCAATATTTTAATATTTAAAAATAATCAAACAGAATAAGGTACCTATAATGTATGACTGTAACTTACACTTCAATAAAATACAACATCTGTATAGTGGCCTGGATGTAAAAAAAACTTCCAAAAAAGCTTTCTGCTCATCAGTGACGTTCAGCAATGAAAACCTGCTCAGAAAGAAATTGAGTAAAATTACAATAGAATAAAAATGAATTTGTACAATATGTGCTTTTCTGCAATATATTTATGCTGGAAATAGGCACCACTATAACTAGCAAAAGGTCATTGGTTTTCAAACGATAATATTCACTTTCTGTTAAATAAATATTATTGCACTGATCTGCATGCATAACACACATATATATATATATATATATATTGCACACACATACACAGTGTATATGTGTGTGCAAAACAATTGTCATTGAACAGTATGTAAATAATACAGTATAACAAATTCATAATCTTTCTACCTAGATGTGCTTTTTGATAGACTATTGTCCTTGTGATTGTGGGTAAACAGTTGAGAGCCCGTGAACCTCTATAATGCACAGTTTCTGTGCATGGACATTTATGAACATTTAGCTGAACATTTCAATTATTATTAGTATCACACATGCTGATTATTTACCCGCTTGATTCAGCAGCACTTTTTACAGTTAGTTACCTGGCATTACCAAACCATTAAGGGTAATGGCCTTATCTGTGCAAAATCATTGCAAAATCAGTTCTACCGCTAAATTAAGCCCAGAGGAAGCAGCGCTTTCAGCTTGATTTTCCTGCATTTGTTCTGAAAGCTGGAGGGCTGAAAGTCTGACGACCTTAAACCTGACTCTTTGTGCCACATTCTCTGAGGGTGTTTGAATCTGAGGGACAGTATTAGAATCGTGTAAATTTCATAACACACACTATCGGGGATATGTTTAAGCCAGACTATTTGTTCCCCCAATATGAATGTAAATACACACAAATTAAAACTGTCAGTCTGCACTTTAACCTCATATACATTGTTTCAAATCCAATTTGCTGGAGTATCAAGCCAAAAATAAAAAATAAGAAAAATTGTGTCACTGTCCAAATACTTACAGACTATACTGTACCTACTATGTAACCTCCCCTTTGTATATTTCACTTAAAAAAACAGTGTATAATTAGTATATAATTGTGTATAATTAATCATGAAAATCATGAATTTTTCACATCACGCTCACATTCATATGCACACACACACACACACACACACACACATCATAAAACATATTTATATAAAACTTATTTAAATGAATCGTGATTTAACACCGACAGTTAACTGTAATTATACTTAAGCATACTTAATGGAGGAACACTGATATAATTGCTCTTATTACATTTTTCAGTAATTAGACCATTTGTCAAAGCACACTACTACATATTACATTAGTTATATACTAGCTTTGAAGTTTTTAATTAGTATAATGGTTATTTTGTTTAATGATCTCCATCAACTGTAAAATTTCCATGAAGTAGAATCAATTTTCTTTTGCAACCTGTTGAAACTTGTAACATTTCAAAAAGTCTATAGAAAAGTAAAATACTATCATTTTATAAATAAACAATGGTTATAGGTCTCTACTGGTTTTACCAAACTTTTACTCACAATTAAATGTTTTGACAATTAAATCTCACTTTACCTCTTCGTGAATACAGGATGGTGAGTTGTTGGTTGGTGATTGCTGTGGAATAAGCACCTTATCAACAGTAATAGCAACTGTTGCCTTATTTTCTTGGTTAATGTGTTTATTCAAAAGCTACAGAAAAAAAGAACAGGAAGAATAAAATTCTTTAACTTTGTGTAAACCCCACTTTATACATTGCCATGAAAGTATCTTTAGACAAAATGTACTGTTACATACGACAATGGGAAACTGAGTAAATGACAATTTTCTAAAAAAATATATTACTTACAAGTTATCAAACATCAATATCACCGATGTGAAGGTAATTGCCCCCGTACTCAATCAACCATCAGTTTGGAAAGGGTTATAAAGTCTTTTCTAAGGCTTCAGATCAACACCACTCAACAATGATAGCCATTATCTCCAAATGGAGAACTCTTGGAACAGTGATGAATCTTACCAGGATTGACTGGTCTGAAAAAGTTTCTCCAAGGGTGCAGCAACAACTTATCCAAGAAGTCTCAAAAAATAAGAACTACTTGAAGAACATCCAAAGAACTGCATCTTTAGCTTTAGCTAAGGTCAGCGTTCATGACTCACAGTAAGAAAGAGACTGGGCAAAAATTGAATTCATCAGACAGCAGCAAGATGGAAACCACCGATAACCAAGGAAAACATCAATGCTCGTCTTACATTTGCAAAAAAACACCTGGTTCCCTGTATCCCCAAGCCTTTTGGGATAATGTTCTATGGACAGATGAGTCAAAAATGGAATTTTTTTGACAACACAGGTCCCATTATGTTTGGCGGCGAACAAATACAGCATTTCACAGTACAGACATCATACTAACAGTGAAACAATGAAACATGGTGGTGGCTGTGTGATGGTGTGGGGATGTTTTGCTGCCTCGGGGCCTTTGTCTAACATTACATTTTGTCTAAAGATGTGAAACCATTCAGTGTGACAAAGATGCAATAATGGAGGAAATCAGAAAGGGGGCCCATACTTTTTCATTACACTCTGTGGCACCTAGAGCTTATCAGTACTATGATTCTGCCACATAACACAGCCAATTTAGGATGTGGTTTGATGATAAGTATTCTGATAGTTTATAATGATCTGTTTTTCCACCTACTGCTGTGCAAACGAATTCTGTGGCAGAGCTAATTGCTGATTGATGTATTCCTTATTGATTATATTTAGTGTAAAATCCTGCTCAAAGCTTCAGCTTGGGGTCAAATTTTTAGAGTAGTAAATAAAACACAATTTGAATCTAGAGATCAATATAAATATCTCTCATCTCAAATAATTGATATACTAACTCTAAAATGTAATCAAAATTAATTTAGTTATTTGATTCTATCCAGTGCAGCTTACAGGCTGTTAGAACCTATAAGATATGTATATAATTTGCAGAAGCTGTGGCATTGATACTCTCTGTGATTAAAAGAGAGACTACCTATCTCATGACCTCTCTCTTAATGTGTTTACTTATTATCCAGGACAATTAAGGGGCATCAGAAAATACTAACAAGGAGCAATATGTGCTATTTTAAAAGAAACATAGAGCTGTCTGCATTTTGAACTCAAATATCGTCGATGAAAAAATACCGTACATATTAAAAAAACACAAACAACTAATTACTGTGAAACACTGTGAAACAACTTAGGAGAACAGCTGTGAGGCACACTATCTCAGCCCACTCAGATGAGGTAGTGATGCAGATTTGATGTACCCAGGTACAGCCTTAACTGTGATACAGTAGCTCATTTCACATCCAAAGCAGATACTTTCCCAAAGCTATACCAGCTGCTCAAAGCATGCATCTGTGCTACAGACACCCTCCTGTGCTAATTTCCTATCATATTATCATCTTTGTTAAAGCGTTTGATGCCATTTATTCCATGTGATCTTTATAGGCGATCCAAACTGACCCTTTGTGTAACAACTCCTACTTCATTGATACATATTTTCTGTCAGCTTTTGTGTGGGTTTTCACTGTAATTGAAATGAAAGAAAAGTTATTTTATGTACATTACTTATGGCAATATCAGTTAAAGTAAAGTAAAAAACATTTGCTGCTGGACTGAAATTTATAGCAGTCCAGTTAACCTCACCAGTGCTTTTCCCCTTTAAAGTGCTCGTTAACAAATCATCACCACTTAAAGGTGCATTTGTCACTAAAGGGAATCCTGCCCCCACTTAAATAGCTGTGGACTGAGATCTGTCAAGGGGCTCATCAATAATAATATTCACCAAGGCTTGATCACAAGGGGATCTTTGTGGTGCATGGGGATGTTATGCAGTTTGTTTTTTGGCTTTCCTTTCCTTACCCTAATGCACGCACAATCAAAAATGCACACAAGCACACTTCCACTTATAAACAGTTGCCATCAATTATGAGAGTTACTCAATCTAAGATAATGCCATTGAGCCCCTCACATAGCATGGCACTTTTTCATTTATCTTACATGCTGCTACTTTATTAACCAGAAGTCCATTATTGTTATCCAATCAGACAAAGAGAGGGAGAGATGTTTCAGAGATAAAGGATTTTCCTCAATGAGTACTGCAGTGAGACGTCTGGCTCCACATGCCCCAGACCCACAGGCTAAGGACAGTGTGTGTGTGTGTGTGTGTGTGTGCGCGCATGTCTATGTGTGTGTGTGTGCATGTGTATGTGTGTGTGAGTGTGTGTGTGCAAGTGTATGTGTGCATGTGTATGTGTGTGATTGTGCATGTGTGTGTGTGCGCGCATTTATAATTTTGAACGTACATGTGGGGGTGTGTCGGTGACTCCACTCCCCACAGTGATGGTAATTCGTCGTGTCCCACGTAGCGTGTGGCGCATCTGTGCGCGTGCAGCTCTCCCACATCTGCGTCAGTGTTGTGCAAATAGATGTCAGGACGTGTAGCTGAGCGCTGGGTATTTAAGGGCCAGCCGCTCGCTTCTCTGAGAAGTTACCCACATCCACGCTCACCCTCCCTTCGCTTGGCTCCTCTGACTGCACGTCTATTGAAGGTACGCTTTCTCGACTAGGATAGGTCTGTGTGTGCATGCCTGACCCTTTGAGAGCAGGGGCTAGTAGAGATTCATTTTGGTTGTTATTTTGATGTTTTCTGTTTTTTTTTTGCAGTGGACCCTTTCTTGTGCTTGATTCAGCTTGTCTGTGTGTGGCACAGTTGTTTTCTTCAGTTTCTTCGGATTGAGTATTTTAGGAAATGAAAGTGCCTACATGCTAAGTGTAGGGCTTCACTGAACAGTACCGAGAATGCCTAGAGAAATTCTGAAGTCTAATCAGTGCGCTGCTGAAAAGCAGAACATTTTCACATGCAGCTTTGTATATTGATGGTCAGATGGAAAACAGTGATCACATGTAGACAATGACCAATTTTCCTACCGTATGATGACAATTGAATGCAATTTTAGATTAACATTTGTAGGGACATAAATTGGGACAAGAATTAGCGAGTGATGTAAAAGTCTCTCAGGGTTAAATATTTTATTCATTTCATTGTGGTTTTTTCATTTTTGATATTTTATTTTTTTTCCCACTATTGTGGAATGTGAAATTGAATTGATCAACATAAATGTATTGAACTGAATAATTATGCTTGACGTGTTTTAATCTTTAAATTTGATCAATCCTTAGACATAGTATTTGTTTTGTGCGCTTCCTATCCGAGTGTATGATTCATTTAAAATAGTTTGTATTATTAATATTATGCCATGGACAGAATGTGCTTTATTCTTCAATGTTGAGTGAAATTACATTGATACCAGATCGAAATGCAGATTTCTTTGACATAACGTCATCCTCCATTCTTTTGGAGAGAAGAAGCATTTTTCTCGGAATTAAATAGGCTGTTAATAGGTGGAGAAAATGCAGGTCTTGTGGATTTTGGACAGTAATTGACCTAAAGCTCACAGTACAGCCTGAGTGAGACTGACATTTCCTTTGGGATCTCACTGACAGAGAATCTGCTCTCAGTCTCACACTCCCTCATGGAGCCAGAAGAGACGGGATTATTATATAATTAATAAATCAGAGGTTTCCTCTTTT
Organism: Anguilla rostrata; assembly: GCF_018555375.3. Lineage (NCBI taxonomy): Eukaryota > Metazoa > Chordata > Actinopteri > Anguilliformes > Anguillidae > Anguilla > Anguilla rostrata. The sequence goes on along the minus strand of NC_057940.1, from coordinate 32,731,530 downwards.
GGTTTCAAATGGCATACATAAATCAATGGTGCGCTTGGAAATGACTGGGCTTATTTTTCTCGTAAGGGGTGCAAATTTTTACCTTCCTGTAACTTTACATATTCCAGTTGGCTTCTGCTTGAATTTAGCTATATTACAGTTCATCTTCTGATTCTGCCATTTGCACTAATGGAGACGTATTGCCTATATGAATCCCCATTTATATTTACTGCAAATGTCTGCAAAAATTAATTTAATGTAACATTATTGAAATATCATTTGATCAATTAAAGTTTTTTTTTATATGAATAACATTATCAGTTATTAGTTCTGAATAACCCCAGAGCGGGAGAAGGGTGGATGCTTTTCTGACCTCCATCCTCTGCCCCCTCCGCTCGCAGCGATGAACGGCGGGATCTGTGTGTGCGTGCTCCTGGCTGCCCTCTCCAGCAGTTGCCTGGGTCGCCCGCACCCCGCGCCCTTCCAGGAGGAGGGCAGGCCCGCCCCGCCCCAGCTGGACAGCGGCCTGTCCGAGCGCCCCCGCCACGCCCGATCCACCCCCCTCGCCGGCCAGATGAAGCCCTTCCCGCAGCCCGAGGAGGACCAGGAGGTGAACCTCAGTCAGCTGCTCGCCAGACTGATGTCCAGGAAAGGTGGGTGTTCATTCAGAGTTCATTCAGAAAACCACAGTTTTCATACTAGCATGGAGTCAGTTACAGCCAATCTGTCTTCCGGGCAATTAGCTGAGAAACTTCACTCTTCATTCGGAATGACCTTCACATGAAGGGTTTGCTGTACTCGTATGCCCCTTTGTGTGCTGAATAAATGTTAAAAAAGCACAGCTAGTGCACATTGCAAACACAGGATTCACTGTGGTCTCAGAGAGCTAGTCTACATGTCGCATTCAGAGAGAATTATTGATGATATGTAGAGAAGTCTGTGCCTCAGAGTCATTTCCTTACATTTATGGAAGAGAAAACATCTGACAGCTTCAAAAGGAGTCCATCTGTTTTTCTCTCTCTAACTCTCTCTTACTCTGTCACTCTCACTCATTCTCCCTCACTCTCTGCCTCTAACTGTCACTCCACTGACTACGCGTCTGCTGGTTAACTCTCAAAGGCTGACAGTAGACACCTAATTCCAGGTTTCAACAGGTTATTGCATACGCCATGCATAAGCTCTGCTCCACAAAACACTTTTTTTGTTGTTGGTAAATTCAATAATTAGTAAAAACAATAAGCAACATGGGCCTGCATTTGAGCCGCGCATAGCAGTCAATAGCACTTTCAGCTAGAGCATCATTATGTACAGAATATTGTGTTTGAGAACCACTTGACTTATAATGGCACGATAAGAGTCAGTGCGCTGGAAAGAGCATTTCAGCGGTCGTACTTTAATAGTTTGGCTTCTGGTAAATGGCAGGCGGTTGTGCTTGCGTGACAGAGAACAAAGTGTCTCCAACACAATGGGGAAGAACAAAAGGGCCCTGGGGCGAGGTTCGGATGAAGTCGGTACGCTGCTGACGTAGCGGACAAACCCTTGCGGGCCAGGTGCAGAAGCGTTAGGAATTACCCCCCTCAAAAAGCCTGTTAAATGGTGGGTGGGGTGCGTCACCAATTTCAGGACCAAGGCCAGCTCACTCTTAACGTGGTGTCCGTTACCAGAATATAGACATGTCTATAGGAGCTGATGCTTGTCTGACTAATTCCTTGTCCACTGCACATGCAATTAGGCCACTTTAAATGGATTGTCTTGAACAAGTATCATTCGATCCATGTTTTATACAGCTCAAATAAACATCTAAAATGAGAACAGACGTCATAACTATTATATAAACATCTGATACACTCCCCACATTGGGGTTCTATTACAATTGCAGTGCTCAGCCATTGCAACTGCTATATAATTAGGATAAGTGCATGACAAAAACATTTCATGTTTGCTTTCTTTCTTAGCCAGACTCATACACATCTGTGATTTGGGAAGCAGATCTATATCTGTGAATCTTTGGGCTGAGTCAATTACAACCGCCTGAAGGGAGAAGAGCCGAAATGGCTCCAAAGCAGCAGTATAGCATGCATCCCCGGAGGGGTTTCGCCAATATCTGCTGTCAAATTTCATAAATCCAGTTTAATAAATAAGTGTAAAAGAAAAAGTGGTTGGGTTTGCAATGGCAGTTTCACTGCAGGCATTGTTGTTAACAGGTGCTATATTTAGTTATTTAACAACTGGGAAAATTTATATTTTATGAATTGATGAACAAAGGTTAGATTTGAACAATGGGGACGATAATTTAAAGGACATTTAAAAACGCTATCAAACAGGCTTGTCTTATTGGTGGTTTGTTTTCCCCTATGAATAACGCATTAGAAATTTACTTCAAAAGACGTGTGTGAAAAATAACATGTCGCAGCCATGCATTTTTAATTAGCCGAGATATTGAAAAAAGACGACGACACATCTCTCACACAGCAGACAATTAAATATGATCCCAAGTTTCTCTGTCTCAGCCCATGGGTGAGAATAGATCTCAGTTTGTTTGGCAGGGAGAATATTGCTGGTAAGTCATCCAGGTCAGATAAATCTATATATCTCTTTAAAATAATGTTTTAATATGCAGAGCCATTACACATATGTCAGCTGATCTCCAGCAAACCACAATCAGCCTCACCGGCAAGCACAAATATAAATAATTCAGGTACCAGTTTTACAACGGAAATTCAAATTCTCTTCATCCATTTAAAATGTTAAGAGCAGACAGGTTTGTATTTGTAAAATATGGTACCGGTGTGGCCTGAACAAAGGTTTTCAGTGAAACTAGCGTGCAAAGAAGACAAACAATGTCCCAATCCCCTAATATGCAGTAGGTACTGAGTGTTCCATTGCGTATGCATGAAACATCACCCTGTTGCTCAACCTAGCACACTTTGTTTTGAATTTCAAAGATCAGTGTTTTCCCTCTATTTGTAAACTTTAAAATTCATACGCCTTTCAAACAGCACAAAAACATGAATTGCAATTATTTGTTTATCATTTTGTGGGCACACCGCCACATCTTTAGAAACAATATAGAGTGGGGAACAACACAAAGGCCTTTTGATATTTTCAGTTGGAACCATTATTTTTATAATGAGGCTCAGTTGCACCATCATCATTATTTCTGTACACCCCACCCACTTTGATGGTAAAATAAGACCAGGTATTCACTGTGTGTTGTTAAATACAGGCCTTCACCCCTTTCATTTGACATGGGCATGGAGCTTATATATTATTATTATTATTATTATTATTATTATTATTATTATTATTAAGCTTAAAAAGGTCTTTAAAATGCATTTATTGTTGTCTTTACAATGTAAATCCATTAGTCAGCCCACTGCAGTATGTGTATGTAATAGGACTCCATCATACAACAGCTCCTCATAAGACTTTTTTTTAACATTGAGGGAAAGAACATGTCATTGTCATTAGGTACCTTGTTGGTTTTTTAAGGACTTTAAAGTCAGCAAAAGCAGCCAGCGTTTGTATAAAAAGTTCACTAGTTTTAAAATGATGTACCCAGTCATGTTTGGGAATCACAGAGCTCAAAGAGGTTGTCCTACCTACTAGGACCAATATCTCTTCTTATAAGCTATGCGCAATTAACTAATTACCACACAATTATGCTGTTTTCTCTTGTACCTCAAAGCAGCTTCATATGTCCTTTTAATTCTCCATAAATAGTGTTGTTAGAATTCCCTGCTCGTCCTATATAAATTGATAATCGTGCATGAAAAATATTCCAGTGAGTTACTAGGATATCAGAAATCTCACTAAATCCGTATTTTGCTATCACTGGACCAAGCAATGTAGCTAGTTAGTAACATGTTTGGTAAATATATTCCATCTAGTGCTAGCTATCTAGCTATTGCTAAGTTTTGTGTCATTGCAGTCTGTTGCTCCTAGATACCTCTGAAGGGTGTTGCATGGTTAGAACAGCAATCAATCTAAAAGAGATGATGTACACATGTGCATGAGACAGCCAATAATGTAAATAATATTGTTGCCACAATATATTTTAGGCAGCATCAACTTGTAGTTAAAGTGATTACCACACAGCTATTGTAGCCACCATTTCATAGATGCCAGAGTTTGGTGTCTTTTATGTAAAAAGAGCTCATGCATGTACTTGAGCACATACAAATTCAGACTCTTTTTGACCCATGTGATTCACACTCAAGGTCCAGGCAAAATAGTTAAAACATACAATAAACAACAACAGGATTGTTTAATGGGTGATATAAGTAATTATACATTACACATTTAGGGATATGTTCATTTATGCATAAACCACCAGTATTCCATCACTGTTATTAATTGGGTAATTAGTTATTGTTAACTATCCAAACTAAGGGTATTGGAACAGTTTCCTATTTCCTATTTCATGAATCAGGGAGGTGGCTATCTGTAGGCATGGGATCACTTGTGGGGAATTTAAAAAACGATGGCGCCCATGGTGCAGCAGTGATGCAATCTGATACGCTGCTCTGCGGAGAAGCACTAAGAAAAAACCCACAGAGTAATGGAATGGCATCCGGCTCATGTCATACAGCATGCTTTTACGTTCCTCACTCACGGACCACAGGCACTTCCTCCTGCTCCTTGTGAGAAGGATTCTGCGAAACTCATATTTAAGCCAGTTTATTTAATCCAGTAGGCAGGCATGCATGTGTGTTCCATGTAGGCCAGCTGTATACTCTACATTCTGTATACTCTACTGAAGAAACTAAAGCTTCAAATGAAAGGTGTATACTGAATTGAGCAGTTCTGCAAGATGCTTCTGAATAAAACATGAAGCAGTGACGCTGAGGGACTATTATCCTATGTAGGTAACTGTTATTTCATAAAGTAAAGGTATATTACATTACAGAAGTAGTTAAATGGGTGAGACTGCAGTTTACAGTGGCTCCATGCAAAGGTAATTCAACTCTTAACCCCATTTCAGAAAAGTAAGGGGGAAGCAAGACAAAGACTAACGTCTCATGATTCCTCGTCAATATTAACAAAGGAACAAACACTCCCTCAGCTGAACAAGATGATTTGTGCCTTAAATATTTATCAAACCAAATGAAATCTAGGCTGGCTGGCCATTATGCAGCAGAAATGATGTAGCCTGGTGTTTGAACAGGCCACAGCAGGCTTATCTATACATCAGACAGAACTATGGAAGAAACAAACAAAAACACTGCTATCTAGCTAACTCAAATGTATCAGTTCAATTTACCTAGAGATTCAGTTTACCTTAAGGTCTGATGTCACTCCAAAGCACCATTCCAACCAACCATTTTATTATTCCTGAGACTGTTATTGACATAACGTCAGTTGAGCAATCAGTACTTAAACAGAACACACACTAGATTCAACAATCGGCCATCACTCACCTGTACCTGAGTCATGATTAAAGTCAACACATTTCTCATAGGAGGCACTGAGCAACCATCAGTCAGAGTTAGAGCTACCTGTGGTCTTAATGGAACACTTATGGTAGATTATTGGGAGTAATCCAATAACTGTTGACCAAAAGAGCCTCAAAGCAGTTTGCTACAGACCTATACCGTACCTTTCCTTACTTCCTTTTATTATTCCGCACACCTGAAAGATGTCAAGTGCAAATCACATTGCACAGTTCAGCTCCCTCTTTCCTTTTCTTATTCAGACTACCAGATACAAATACCTCCTCAAAGTAAACTCTGGCATGTCTGTCACACAGCAATGGAAATAAGAGAGAAAACAATATCATAGCAGTAATAAAAAATTTAATAGACGTGCTAAACCGAAACCCCTGTGCCTTACGTTCCAACAAAACTCAATAGACATTCTTCTTTATATAGGGCTCAAGAGAGGAGGATGCTGTCTCCAAGCATCATCCACAATTATTGCGGAGTGTATTACAATGTTACTGTAGGCTAAATATCTCTAGATATTTAAGCGCACATTGTAAAATATTCTGCAAAAATGCGTAAAAAAGCTGCAGTTCTTTGGAAATGGAATCGCAGGACTGCCTCAACCTTTTACCTGTGTTGCTGGACCTCAGTGTTTTCTTTACAGAATATTTTTATTAACGTCAGTGTAGTGCCTATTTAACAAAGCACTTACCATTGTATTAACAGATTTACCATATGAATAAATGTTCCACAGAATCACAAAAGTAATTGCACACTGGTGGATCACATTCACAGGAGCACATACTTTTGTGCTTGGCTGAACTAAATTAAAATGACAGCTTTCATCAGAGCATTGGCTCAGGTATCACACTGTCAGGAGGACAGAAATCGTTGAAATAATCAGAAGGGAAGGAAAGAGTGAAGGAAAGCCCCAAAGAGGATCAATAAAGATGTTTTGAACCTCACTGGACCCGTCTGTCAGGTGCATACTCGGAGGAACAAACACCCCAAGGCTATTTTCCTCATTCGCGAGAAGAAAGAAGGTGAGACCAGGAAATGAAGAAAGAGGCAAAGTTCACGTGAGACTTCGCCCACTCCGAGCACGCTGTGCCGAGACTTGAGGGCGAAGGGGGCTTTTCTTTTTTCCTAGAGTGCACTTCCTTGACAAAAAAACCAAGGCACACATCTCGATGGGCCCCTCTAGACTAACTGTCATCCCACCCTAGAGCCATTAACCTGGTATGTTTCCGTGGTAATGAAGGCCAGGGCTGCAGCAGATGAAATATTAATGGACGGTCGGTGTGGGCGTAGCCGGGCCCGATCGCACAAAGGCAAACAGCGGCAGCGGCCCTTTCCTTACCGGCGGGAGGCGTCGGCTGCCGATGGGCCGCGGGCGTAAATCACTGCGCGGGGACGCCGGCCCTCTGCCGGCCCGATGAAACTCCCCTCCTGGCGGACTGCGCCTGAATTATTCAGCGCCAGCCCTCAGGAGCCACGGTGGGCGGAGACGTGTCCGTCCTAACCACTTCTCCTCAGAGGACCAGAGGGACCAATTGCCACGGGCTGCAGCGGAGGAGACGCAGTGGAAACGTAATACCGGCTGACGCGAGTCACTCTCGCAACACTTCCCGGCGTCGTCGCGGCACAGCGTCCACAGGTTGCCCCGCGTCAGAGTGACATTTGGAGAGAGTTATTTTGCATGTTAGCTTTGGAGAGACAGGCAGACCACCCCGAGGCAGACTGGTCTGCTGCGAGATTCATTTCACTGTCCAATTTGTGCTTTCCCACTAAAACTCATTAGTGGTGACCTTGATTTGTTTCTCCCTCCTATGGCTGTGTCAGGGTAATTAACCAATGAATAAATTACATGCTGTGTAAGGGATGGATTTCATGTCGCCTACTGTTTTCCACGCCTGTTGACGGTGTAGGTGGGCTACCCTGACATCGTAAAAGACCTACTCCCCTCATTTATCAGTGTTTGTTTTCCAGCGAGATCCACGTTACCTGATTGAATCTGGAAAATGCAGAACAGGTCCCAATGATTCTAACTTAAATTCAATATAAAGACATTAACGCCAACACAGGATCCTCCCCGTTCCGCAAGATGTCAGTTCTGCATTTTCTGGTTGTACGTTCTTCTTAAGTAGTCAACAAGCACTTTCTTCATATAGCTTGGTTTGTAGCTCGCTGGATTTATGTCTATTTCATTGTAAAAAGCTCTGTACCAGAAGGAATTGAAGCAAGATTCTGGTCAAGACTGCAGTCCTCTAAGCATTGATCTCCTGCTCTACAGTTCATGTGTGATCATGTGATCATGAAGGCTTGTAACCTGGCTTTTTAAAAAGGTCACAGTTTCAAATTGCGCATGGGTATAGCATCGAGCAAAGCTCTTAACCCAAATGCCTTGGGTACAGCATTCAGCTTTATACATGGATAGCATATATTATTGCGCTGTTCTGCTTTAAAATGTTTCTAAAAAGCATAAAGTATAACAGCGCTGCCATACTTGTCTGCACAGAGTGACACGTCTCCCCCTTTCTTTCTCCCCCTCCAGGATCCTATCGTAGGAACTCCACGATGAACAGCCGGTCCAGTGGCCTCAGCGCCAACCACAGAATAAAAGACAGAGACTACCTGGGCTGGATGGATTTTGGCCGCCGCAGCGCCGAAGAGTATGAATACTCTTCATAAGACCAGCTCTCTTCACCGAGGGATAGAAACCCACATCAGTTCTTTGTCTTTGGAAAAAAAAATCAGTGTCTCAAAAATTATATTTATTATGTATTTGATGTACATTTGTTTGTAAAACTATATGATGCAATATATAAATACATATACATGCCAAATTTTGCAGAAACAGCGAGAAACAAGGTTCCTTTTTCTGATTTTGATTCATATTGTTGATAGAATATTATTAAAATCATTTAATTATGAATACTTCCATGCAAAGTCCAGTCTTGTCCTGTTGGCAGAAGATTGTCAGATATTCAAGAATAAAACAGGTCAGCATAAAACATTTGCACGACATACTGTAAACTTCTCATGACTGGCCCAAAAATGGAAGCTCACACATGGATCATTCCACTGTGCTATTTTTACAAGATATTCTATCTCTGTACTGGATTTTTTTCTTATTAAGAACAGATGCTCCACATTGCTCCACAATGTACCATCAGCCCATTGTGTACATGTGTACATTTTAAAACAGCAACAAAAACAACAATCACTGCAGCTAAAAAATATTTTTACAGCCCCTTCAGTCATGGGAGATTAAAAATGATTAAGCTTATTTCTAAATATTGAATTGCGATGGTTTTAGGTAATATGCCGTACTAAAAGGAACCGAGTCGCATTACCATGGATTTACGAGCTGATTTTCAGGGATAACTAGGCCAACTGAGTCAGGCGGTCTTATTAGGCTCTGAACTAATGAGAGGATTAAGACTGTGCTCTGCCACAGGGGGCCTCGACAGATATGGATCATGACCGCATGTCATTGATGCAAACTGTCAATACATCGCTGTGAAATGAGATGCTCTTTGCATATTGCTTACTACATGTCCTCCAAGGCATTGCAGAGATTCCCATAAGGCCCTAGTATTGGCTGTGCTATTTCTGCTGGTTAGCACTGGACACAGATCCTGTAAGTATGGTCACTGGAAAATTTCTACCTTTAAACATGGTACCTGTGTGCAGCATAATTATATTAATTAATAGGTGCAAAAGCAGGAGGAACATGAACTGCAATTTCACAAGCATTAAAATGTATGAATATTTTCTATAAACTGCTCAGAATTCAGATATTAGAAAATGAGAAAATGGGGGAATTCTGGTGCACGAAATTGGAGGTCTGCTTATGTCTATGAATATGCTGCCCCGACCATGCATTACACCAGATCACACAGGCTATCTTAAAGTGACTGATACATTTCCACAAATGGCTGAGCTTCACAACCATGGTAAAAGAATTCCAATAGACCTAATACCAGTACACCTGAAGGTCCCCCAGTTTTGCTAAAATAATGTTTAAGATACCCAAGCATGGTATGATAAGAAAATAAAAACAGTATGGAAAGTTTCTGGTTTGAGGTACACAACTTTTATAAATCATTCTTATTTTCTGGCTACATACAACCCATCACTTTCTCTGGGGTTAAGTTTAAAGCATTTCCTGATATCCGTTTGAAAACTTGAAATTGAGTTCTAGTTGGACAAACTGTAGAACGGTAGAGACCTTTTTTCCCCTTGGATGTGTCATCCACATTGATATATCGAATCCTCCATTTTAATAATTTTACATCTGGGCAGAAAGAACCACTTCAGAAAGATTGAAACTCCAGGCTATGTACTTGTAAGACACAGACTATCATGTGTACTTTTGGTGGAATTCCCCTCTGAGAATATGTGCTATGAATCAGTTGTTTTATTTTATATACTAATTCATTTCTGAGAAGCAATCTGCTGTCTGTCTGTTGCAGTTTTTACCCTCTCTCGGAACTGAAACTGGAAACCTGCAGGACCCATTAAGGACATAATTCTCATATATCCAGCACCAAATTTGACAGGACTGCTTCTCGTGTAATAATGATAACTATTACTGCCTTGACGGACACAGCATGTGCAGTAGACCAAAGTCTCCAAAGCTGTCAGTTTAAAGATACGTTTTTTTTCTTTTTCTCACCCTGAAATAAAAATGTTCTCTCGGCCAGCGTGTGTCTGTGGATCGATGGGCCTCCATGAATTTAGATGAAACTTTGGCTGGCAGTGCCTCCTTTGCACAAGGAAGGACAACAATGAGGAGAGAACAAACAAATCAATGAATTCACAGCCCTGGTGAATAATTCAGCCTGTGGGGCCCGATGAGATTTAAAGAGGAAGACACAAACAGAAACTGCCAGGATAAAATTAAATAGCTGCCTGGGAGATGGCAGAGGGGTAAATGTGTCACGCCTTCTTTAAGAACATGATCAAGACACGGCGTGTGTCCAAAGAGAGGAGAAATACATGGCTGCAACGAGACAAGTTCAAAACCTTTACCGTCCTGCTAATGACGTTCAGTTATATTGCGAGGAACAAAGACTTCATTTAATCATCGCGTCATATGCGCATGTGCCAAAAAGCCTGATCTTTATTAACAACCCATTATGCACAATGAGCATTTCAATGGACATGCCTGTAATTGCACAATTAGCTGCCATCTCTCATTGAATCTTGAAACAACCTAATCAGATGAAGCAATATTTGTAATGTCAGAACTAATCTGGCATTGGCGAGGGGGTAAAGAATATTGCACCATCTCCTCAAAGCTCATTCTTTCATAAATGTAAAAAAAAAGGAGTATGACGCGATACAATTTATTTAAATTTCAAATTATGATAATTACATTTTACATGCCTTTTGTGGATGCAATTGGAAATGATATAATTGTTATAACCTTCAAATCACAGTCCAAAATGAATTTTGACTGGAAAGAAGTTGAGTGAAATGATCAATCTGACTATATAAATGAATCCACATCGATAAGAGAATATGAAGATTTTATATTTCTCTTCTTATTTCATGCAGAACAATAACAAGAACCAGTAATCAGCAAATTGATTGGGATTATATTATCAATAGCCTTGCGTGCAGTTACAGAACTAGTACATCATACATCTGTTTAACATAACAGGCATGTGCAAATCAATTTATGCAGCCCTTACTAAGTAAATGTAATGCATCCATCCACCTTTAATGTAAAATGATATTGTGGAAGCTTTGTTTAATAACATTACTTTCATTAGTTTGCCCAACACGGCCTCCTAATTTATGTACAATATATTCATTTATATAGCTGTATATACATATATATATATATATATATATATATATATATATGCAAAAGTAACATAAATGAAACATTGTGTTTAAAGGAATGGCAGCATTCTGTGAATTTCGACCTGCAACTATCTGGTTATAAGCTAAATTCTCTAATTGCATAAAATCCTCAGTCAGAATGTAGCACTTCTTAAGGAAGGTGGCTTCTTCTATGTTCTGTACTAGGGTCACTAGGCTTACAGGTTAACCTCTATAAAGACCTTAGTTTATTGCAGGTCCATCCACTAATACATATCCTTCCTTACTGTATGCCGAGCAATGGGAAGGAATTTTTCATTCTCGGGCGTGAGTGCCTCGGAGGTATTGATTCGTGGGAATCGTTATTGTGTTACAGTGGATTATCCAACCAGAAGGCCAGGCAAGCAGCAGAAGCGGTCAGAAAAATTTCTGCTTTTCAAGGATGCACTGGATAATGCCGGAAGGTTCTTCCTGAAAAGCTACAAAACATCATTACGTTGAAAGGCCAAAGATCTTTATCGTGAGGGTTCCCATTGACTGGTCCCAGCCCAGCAAGGGAATAGACCTTGTCCGCATTGAGTTAGAGAAGAGTGGTTTTCTGCCTAGTCTGTCAATTACATGCAGAATACAGAAGAAGAGAGTTACGCCACAGATCGGAGAAACCAAATCAAAGCCATGCTACACACATCAAATACAAAAGGATTCGCCAGTGGCCACAAGCCAACACAGCAAAGAAACAGAGAGCAGACAGCACACACCATTAATATCTGACAGCTTCCTGCTTTGAGATGGTGCATTTCCTCACTCAAAACATACTAGATGTTTATCTGATAACGTTACAATTAGGAGCAGAGCATTTTAACCATAATTGGAGACACATATTGATAAGTGCATGGAAGCCATCACAGACAGAAAATCAACATTACAATATATTGAAGCACACATGGATTTATGAATCTTATTTCAGGTAGAGGTTCCCTTGTAGAGCTATGCCAATAGGAGGTGTACATGCAGGTGGCTTGTGGTTCTGTGCAGCAGCTTGTGAACTTCAATTACATTTCAAAAAACCTCTCACGCCACATTAATGCTCTGGTTAGTTGGAAGTACAGCAAGCACAGCCAATGACCAAATTAGACTGCATGGAGTTGAGTAAGATACTCTCCTCAGGGTGATGCCAGAAGTGTTGAATTAGACCTTACAATCTGTTAAATCACTGACACACGAAAAAACCTTTAAAAAAACTGCGTAACAAATCCTTAACAAATGTACATTTCCTTTGTTAGCGTGTGGGCCTTCTCTATGATGTGGGCAGGTGAACACCTTGGGGCCTTACCTTGCAAACCAGAGGATGCACTGGGGAAAAAGTCCACAGGCAGACATGCATTCTGGGAAAGCAGGACAGGGGGCGGGGGCAGAAATGTCTCCAGCTGGTTGGGTCTGGCTCTTCACTTCCCCCAGCTATGATCTGCCAAGACAGGACCATTTTTCAATTTCCCAAACATTTTAATGTACTTGCATCATTGAGAGGATGACGGTTCTCAAGTAGGCCTAATTCACATGGAGATTGAGTAGGTGGCCTTTAATCTGTTCCCCCGGTGATATGGCGGGCATCACAGGTGATCACTGCCATGAACAGAAGGGAGGACCGCCTCTGCTTAAATCACATTTTAAAGCAAATCAAATCCGGGCAAACATTTACTGGCCGTCCATATTTATAACCGTCATCTACTACGTGAATGGAATTACTTACTGTGTAAGGCAAATTGAGTTCAGAGCAAATTAATGTTCCAATTAAAAGCAAAAATGTCTGAGCAAAAGCAAGAGCTGGCAAGTGTAATGGTAAAAACATCCAGGAAAGAATCCTTCCATGCACCATGTGTTTTGCAAGCAGTCTGGCCACTCTGATCTCTAATATTTATTTCTGTGGTAAATCTTTAAAAATGATATAAGGTTCTATTGATATTCTCAAGCCCTATGTAATGTAATACATCTATAATATTCAACGGGGTCTTCTTATAAGATTGTAGACTAGTATAGAAGCCCATTCTGAAGAACAAAGCACAAATATATTAATGATGCTCATTTTATTTGTCGAGATGAAGAAAATAAAGAGTAAACGATGTTTAGGCTTCAGTGTCAAATCCCAACAAAGAGAAGTAACGAGTGCATTTCACTTGTGTATTCATACCTATTGTAGATTGGGCTATGCCCTACGCACTTTTAAGGACAGCCTAACATGCATGTTGCAGTGCCCAGTAGCACTGCCTCAGTGAATCAGAGTACCAATTAGAAATTTCCATTTTTAGTATTTTTCTATAGTTTAACTATACAATTTAACTATACATTTCCGGTTAATAGGCATGAGAAAAATTGTGCTTCATTACTACAAAGCTTTAAGATAATTGGAATCACACTGTCATTATTTTCATTTTTAGCCTGATCAAACATCAAGTACATCCCAATATCTGTCATACTTCAAAGGATTTTAAGTGGCAAATCTGCAGTGCTCAACGGAGGACGCGCGTAGCACTGTGCCGCCACCGTACCTGAATCATTCTGTAGTTGTGACGCTCCCGGTTCACCTTTGGGCAAGGTTATCGAACCTGGCGGGCGTCAGTAAATAACCAGCTGTGTAAATTCAAATAGGAACACAAAAGAAATGTGTAGGCTATACCAGTCGCTGTGGACGAGGGTGTGTGCGAAGCAAATTATGTAATGCCACTATAATGGTTCGCTTTTCAGGGCTGACTCGCACGCATCCAGCGACAGGGAAGCCACTGACGGCTGAGTAGGCGCCGCTTGTTCACTTTGTTAAACTGTCAGACTGTCATGACTGCCCCTGTGCTCTGTACACACAGGAGGCGGCGTGGTGATGTGCGTGGTGATGTGCATGGCGAACAGCGAGGCCTCCCCAGCAAACACGCGAGACACTGTGCAGCTCTCCCAGTGATCCTTTCACACAGTTCAGATATCGGGAAATACGTTTCGCAGCGTGTGTACAGATAGGTCAGCTGAATTCACTTGAATTCAAGATGCTATTCTGCTTTGAATGCACAACCTTACTCCTGAGTAATGACAGAAAAACTGCACATGCGTGGGACACGTCATAACAGACTAAAGCAAACTTAAGTGTCTGAAAACTGCATTTGCAGGTTTGTATTTTTAGTTAGACCCAGATAAAAGGCCAGTTGGTAATGATTCTGCTGGTCTTGGAAAAAGATGCAAACAATTTAAATTTGATTAATAATCTTTATATCCGAGCCTAAAAGCAAAAGTAAAAGTACTCCAGTACACTCACACAGTGCATGTTGTAGATCCATGGTAATGACTGCCATCGTTGCGGTGTGCATTGCTTGCGTCATTCGTGCTACCCCCTCAGCCAGAGCTCCTTTGAAAATTCGATTAGAGGAACTTCCCTGGGCAGCACTACTGCCTCACAGCAAGGAGGTCCCAGGTTCAAATCTGGTCTTGGGGCTTTCCCTGTGGATTTTTCTGTTCTCCGTGTGTCCATGAGGGTTTCCTCCAAAAACATGCAGCTAAGCTAATTGGACACCCTCAATTGTCCACAGGTATGAGCATGCGAGTGAATGGTGTGTGTGACCTGTGATAGATTGGCAGCCTGTCCAGGGTGTATTCCTGCCTCTCGCCCAATACATGCTGGGATATACCCCCCGCGACCCTGACCAGGATAAGCGGGTATAGATAAGGAATGGGTGGATGGCTAATCATACTAGAAACCATAGCTGTTACCTGCTTTCTTGAATATGGCCTGGTTTCTTCAGCATTCCTGAGTAAAATACATCAGTGCTTTAAATTGCTGACATGTTCCTTTTCAATGGCATGCAACAAGTTAAATTTAGATAACTCTAAGTTTCTCTTTAGATTATTCAAATACACATTGCACAAGGCAGCAGACATAATGGAGTATATTTTATTTACATAGCGATCTACATCCAGTGATCTTAAAGTGCATTACAGTGAACCGACCACACGTTGCATTCACTTGCATTCTGAAGGTTGACAAATTACCATACAATTCTGATATGAACAAAAATTAATTATTGAACATAAACTGCTGTAAAAGAGTGCCATCTTGTGGTGAAAACACGTAAGTTTTCACTGAGGTTTATCTGTGGAAATAGGCAAAAAATATTTCAAAGAAGCTCTGCCTCTGACCATGGCCCTCATCTTGCTATTATTAGATCTGATTAGTCTGTTTGGTGCCATTCTCATGTCTGTTTGACTTTCTTTTAACGTTTTATCCCCAAATGTTCCTTCTTTTCTCCACTCCTAGTGTGGAGAGCCCATCCCTATGTTTAAGTCTGTCTTATCACTGCAACATCCTCTACTTCAAAATGTAGTCTTGATGCAGCACATTTTTTGAGGAGTACACTTATTGCACAGTTGATGCAGACAGACAGCAGGTGCCACAAAGAGACAAGAGAACCCTTCTGTATACACTGAAATTAAATGCTGAGTAAATAACTAGGAGAGAATGAGGGAAACCATATCAATATTCTTTATTGATAACTTATGAAGGACAGTATTTAAAGTTCCTGAAGGTTACAATGCAATAATTTTTGTGTTATAGCGCAAGTCTTGCTTGGTTCCTTTCTACTTCTATTGTCATTGAAAAAGTATTGCATACTTACCATTGAGGATTGCAAAAGTAGCATACTTCCCTTGGATGAGAAATGTGGTAAAACCATTGAAATGCAGAACTTTAAAATGCAGTACAATGAGCATATCTGCGGACACTAAATACATTCAGAAGAAAAATTCAAGTTATCGCTGATGAGTGCATACATAAGAAAGGATCAGCCGATTCATTTTTGTTTGATTATTTTGCAAAACGCTTGCAAACTTCATGTGTGCTTTTCTGCTTAATTACAGAGCCTAATATGTTATATAATTTAGAGCTGGGTCGAATCAATTCATGGGAGTCCCTCGTAAAGCCACTTTAGAACTGTCGGTGCAAACGCTCTTGTGGTTTGGCTTGGCAGACGACCAGACTGCATCCACATCAAGGACGGAATGAACTGCTGGAATGATCAGGCACTACTGCTTTGGTTCAGTCTCACCACGCCAGCCCTCTTACCGCACGATAGGATGTAACAGTCGACATTTAAACCAACGATTCCAAACCATCCCAGCAGAGGGCACCACAACCTGGAATACCAGTCAACTCAACAACATCTGTCTGGGCCATTGTACTATCCACACCATATAAAAGCCTAGTCACCAAACATTGGGGACATTTTTATATACTTATTTATATAATTTTATATAATTTTCTTGACTCCGAGTACCTCCCATTTAATATATACATATAATACATACATGATTAGACTCGCTCATTATGAGTAATATTTTTTACGCGTGAACGGCTGAATTGTAGAGGGATGGAGATGGAGATGGTGAGCGATGGAGAGGAAATGAAACAGAGAAAAGCTTGATTCCCTCCGCGTCTGACCACGGAAATAAAAGTGCTTTATTTGGATGCGTCGCAGACCCCGAACTTCTCTGATGTTCATGGAAATACTTCAGAGGCCCTGTGCTGCTGTACACGTGCTTACGCGCTCCTCCAGAGCAAAGCCTCCTGAGCAGACACGTGAGATGAGAATACACGGTGGTGGTGGATACTGCAGGACAGGGAGAGGGGTGGATTTGTAGAAAATGAGCCGTATAAAGAGTGTCTGTAACAGGCACAGCGTGGGTAGGTCACTGGAAGAGCGCGGATGTGGGAGGGGGCGGGGCTGGGACCTGTCCGTCACTTGAGGCTGGTCTGTTTGGGCAGCTTGGAGTCCAGGATGAGTTCCCCGCTCTCGGGCCCCGGGTCCTTCATGGCCATGCTGGCCCCCACCATGGCCGGGTAGGTGCGGTTGCGGCGCATGCCGGCGTTGAGCTGGTGCAGGCCGCTCAGGGGCCCCAGCGCGGGGGCGGGCCCCGCCACCCCGAAGCGCCGCACCTTGTCCACCAGGTTGAGGTTGAAGACGCTGACGTCGGTCTGGCTCTCGCAGTCGGCGCGCCCCCGCGACTCCGCCGCCACCTCGCGCAGGATGGAGCGCGCCGGCTTGGACGCCAGGAAGTTGTCGTAGGGGGGGCTGGGGGCGCGGAAGTCGAAGGGGGCGTCGGCGTTGGAGCTGGCGGCGGCGGCCGCGACTGGGCCGGTGGGAGAGTTGGGCGGGGTGGAGGGCGGGGCGTCGGGGGCCCTGGGGGCCGGGCAGGGCCTGGGCGCGGCCCCGCTGCCGGCCCGGTCCCAGCTCTGCGGGTGGTACACCGCTGCGGAGATGCCCCTCTCCTGCAGGAGGCGCACCAGGCCCAGGGAGGTGCTGGTGGTCTTCGTGGAGTCACGCAGGTTGGTGAAGGACTCGGCCAGGCTGAGGCGGCGCGGGGTGCAGGGCGTGGCCGCGGGGGTGGACCTCCGGCTGCTGCTCATGATGCAGGAGGATGTGAGCCCCGCGTTAAGGCTGAGGGGCGGGAGAGGGGCGGGAGGAAAGAGGCAATCGCTCCTCTTAGTACCCAAATGAGCTCACAGTTTGGACTGAAAGGCACTTCCTGTGGTTAAGCTCAGGTGCATATATTTGTATATCCTGTACATACATTACAGTTTCACAATGAACTGCATATATATACTGTATATAAACTGCATATATACAGTATATTTGTACCTATAAACTCTCTATCTCTCTCTCTTTCTCTATGCATATACATACACATATATATACATATATATACACACACATACATATGCATAGAGAGAGAGACAGATATATATATATATATATATATACATCTGTGTAACTGTATCTCTACAGATAGATAGAGATGCAGTTACATATATATACACACACATATATATATAAAGAGAGAGCTTCTCTTTGCTTGGTTAAAAACTGCACTGTTCCAGATGCAAACTTCTCATGCTCCCAGGTACCCCTTTCTTTCCAAATGCCATCTGCTTAGCGGTGGAAGACTCCAGCTGTGAGTGTGGGGGTGGCGGGGGCCTCACCTGGGGGTGACTCGCGTCAGCTCGTCAGAGGGGTGCAGGATGCGGCAGGTGGTGAAGGTGTACGTGGAGCTGGTGTGAGACATGCATTTGCCTGGGTAATAAGGCGCTGCGGGAACAACAGAACTCACTCAGTGAAAACAAAACACACTTTCTCCCACATACAGACAGACTGCATCATTCTCACCACACACAGAAAAAGTGAACTGTATTCATGTGATGTAAGTACATGCATATCGTAGACAGTGAATGTACATCAAAGATAAGCACTAAAAGTAAGGCACAGACATATCTTCATTAAAAAAAATTAATGATAAAAAATAAATTAATGCTATGAATGGACACAATCATTTCAATAAATATATTTGCCCAGAGCAGTTGTTCTTAAAATCAAACCAATTTTGGTCTATGAAAACACGTGATGGTCGGTGGGAAACAATTATATACTAAATTTTCTTCAGAAACATCCATAGTATCTTGTTGGTTTCGTGAAGTGTCAATATTACTAGGAAAAGACAGGCACACCAATCCCATTGTGATACAAATAAATTTTCAGGCATAAATGCAAATAAATGTTTCAATTTAGGGAGAGGTACTTTGATCTTCATAAGAGGGCCATAGGGAAAAAAGATTTGTGCAGTACTAGCTCATTCAGCTTCTTTGTTTTTTGCTACATGTTCAGAGAATTGTCCACTAGGGGGAGACATTTTGACACCATTTAGATCATGGATACTCAAATCTGGCTCTTGAATCAAAGTCCAGCCCTGGTTTAATTCAGTCGTAATTGACACAGACTAACTAGGGGTTGAGGTACTCGGACACTAGCTGCTTACCTGCGGGCTCATGAGCCACAGGATGGTTGTTGTTGTTGATGCTGCTGGAGGAGGAGGAGCAAGAGGAGGCGCGGCTGCGGCAGAGCGGGGGAACGGGGCCAGACGTCGGAAGGTTCTGGAAGAACAGCTCGCCGGGCTCGTCCTCCTCGAAGTCGGAGAACTGGTAGACCTCCTCCAGGTCCAGCTCCAGCGGGCGGAAGCCCTTGGGCACCACGCCTGGCCGAGAGTCCAGGATGCCACCCAGGTTGGGCTGTGCCAGCTGCTGCCACTGGTGCAGAGTGGCCGAGCCTGTCCCACAGCAGGGGGCAGAACCACAGAGAGCATCCGGTTAGACCAGTCCTCTGCCCACTGGCAGTGACATCACCACACACATAGGGCACATTGCTTTTAAAATCAACCAGTGTCATACATTTCACATCATTTCAAACAGACAAATACAGGCAGTCTATGTGCTGTCATACTAACATGCAGCCCAGGAAGACCACCAGCACCCAATCATTTGCCAGTGTAATTGAATGGAGAATTACACTGGATATAAATCATTCTCTGTAGCCAGAATAATTCCCACTCTCCTGTGGATGTGCACTGTAATGAACTATCCCAGATATTCCAAGGCGGTGATATTGCAGAGGTAAAAATAAGGTCAAGATTGTTTTTGCCTTCTGCAAAATTGAATTGTATGTCAAACTAAGAATATCTTTGAAGAAACTGCAAAGGGATGTATTTTCTGAGGCACAATCTTTTTAGAACATTTAGTACCATCACAGGCACACACGCTTCAGTACCATCACAGGCACACACGCTTCTTGTACGTGCATTGCTCATGAGCTTAATGTATAATCCAGCAAGTCAGCCAGTATTTTACCAATATCAGTAAAGTGGCATTGCCTATGACTATAAATAAGTAAAAATTAACAATATAATGTTTGATTAAAAATTATTATTTGCTCACAAGCTAATAATTAGTTCTCTTTTTTTTGGGCGCTTGTAAAATTTACCAGCTTTTCCATAACCTTCTGGATGAAAATATTTCAGGCATTTTCAGAGATCTTCAAGGACACTGCAAAGTTTGCGGTGCATGTATTACCCTTTGCTAACGATAGAGAACCTGTTGTAAAAAGTCGGGCCTACATTTGACAATAAATATATTATTCATAACAGAAGACTGGGGAATTCATTTAATTATAATGATATTTATCTAAATTATTGGCATTCTATCTTCTGAATGTAGGAGGAGATGATATTTCTGACTTACTGTATGTACTTCAAATAATTTATTAAAACAAGCAGGATAGGATGATGAGCTCCCTTTTCTATAAACCAGTACAATTCCCAATCACCACACTAATATGAGTCTGTTCACTTCTTTTTTCACTTTAATTTTCATAATAATAATAATAATAATAATAATAATAATAATAATCAGTCTTGGTTATGGCTATCATAAGGCTAGGCGCATACAAAAGAAACAAGGAGTAAAGAAAATGAATCAGAAATAAAGGAAGACAGTGAATTTTATTGAAGAATTTCAATCAAACCAAAAGGGAGAGAACAGAATGCAGATGTTGGGGACAGAGACAAGATGAGATGTAAACAAGCTCAAAGAGAATACAAGTGAAAAGAAAAGTGAACAGACAGTGGCCTCTTGTGGTACAGACCAAAGCTCTAGAGCACGGAAAGGTAATTGCATATGCTTACAACTGCATTAAATAATTTAGAACCATATTCGGCTGCCTAAAACATAAACCATGAAATAACAAAGGAATGCAGACTCTTGGAAGATACAGGGCATTAGGACACAGGCATTGTCATTTAAAGCAAGGAAATACACTAAAATAGATTCTTCAGCACGAGACTGCTGCACTGAAGGATAGAAGTGCTGAGATGATATAAGAACTGACATCACCGTGTATAATTGTGAATTAATGCAATGTAATTTGCAATGTCTTGTTGTTTAAGGAAAAAACCCCTGAATACCCTACGTGCCATATAAGCCCGGAGGTCATCAGAAACTCCAGTAAGTATTGAAAACACGCTTCATAACACACTAAAATTATCCAGGCCATGTACTATCACAACCTTATAGCTCAATCACTTGGGGTTTTGAGCCATCAGTGGTTGGATACTGAAATGGGCATTAAATAGAGCTTAACGAGTATGTATCTCAGTGTGTTCTGCAGTTGTTTCAGTAACCTTCTGTACACACTTACTTACATAACCAAAATAGAACGTAATGTAAAATGTGAACAGAAAAACAAAATGATAAAAACAAAACTGACATATAAAGTTTTTGTGACAATAAAACACAGGAACTGAATCTAAAGTTTAAACATCGAAAATCTTATAAAAGGAAAATTAATAACTGGTTCAGAATTTGGTCAAAAATACTTATAACTATAGCGTTAACCTGGCTTTTTCTACAGAGACCTAGGGATAAATTCTTGGCACTAACTGTAAACAGGACACAGGGTGAAGTCTGGGTGAAGGTATAGTTTATCCTCCCTACAAGGTACACAAGTCAAACATCAATACTTTAACCAGTGGTGCGGCTGGCTGTCTCTGACGTAGTGCTGTGTGGACACACCCCTGGACTTCCTGTGGTGCATGAGAGACCAGACAGAGCGAAAGAGGAGCAGGGAGAGGGGGCGGGGGCGGGGACGGGGGCGGAGCCCGCAGCAGTCACCTTCCAGGGGCTTGACGATCTGCAGCTTGTCCGGCAGGTAGGAGCGGCTGACCAGGGAGTAGCCCACCAGGCCGGAGGGGTGGGTCCCCAGGGACATGATGCTCTCGATGGGTGTGAGGGCGCCGCTCCGCCCCCCGCCGCTCTCCGACAGCTCCCGCAGCTTGCGCCCGCGGTCCCGCTCGAAGAAGCGCCGCTCGCTCAGGAAGTTCTCCCGCCGCAGGGACAGCCGCCGCAGGGCCAGCTCCAGGTCCCGGGAGCTCTGAGCGCCCGGATTCTTATTGGAGTCGTCCATGCTGGAGCCCAGAGACAGATATGCAGACAGACAGACAGACATACAGACATGCAGACACAATGCTGCCAAAGTTAGTCAGGGAAAATAACACCCTGCTGACAAAAACGAGGCACTAAGTCACGACTGAGTTTATATTTACACTCACAAATTACATTCATTATATCAAAACGCTTCACTATAATTTTAAAATTCAACACCTTGTTCCCTAACATTAGAACACTAATCTTAAACTTATAGAAAAGCTAACCAGTTTTTAAATAAATAAGAAAACAAAGTAAAACCCTTTCCTGGTCTCCTAACCCACATACAAAGCCCAAATTTCAGACAGATTAATCAAATAGATTATTTTATTTAAAAACTATTTGTGTATCTTGGATAGTCACCATGTACAGTACAAGCAATGTATTTCCAGCCAGTGCTATTTTAATTGGTATTTTGACATCCATAACAATGATATCCACAGAATCCTGCTAATCTCAGTGGCTATGCCATTAGCAGTGAGGGAATCTGAGGGAGTGGCAGTTCGGCTCCGCCCACCTGCTGTCGGGGGACTCCAGGATTACGCCGCTGGAGCGGTTGCCGATGCCAACGCTGCTGAGGTCACCGGCGTACCAGCTGGACGGGGGCGTGCCGGAGTTCAGCGAGGACGGCTGGTTGGAACCCGGGATGTTCGCGGTCGAGGAGGCCGGCGAGCGCAGCATCACCGTCTGGTTTATGTTCTTAACGGTCTCGAACACGCGCTTGTGGTGGGTCCTCGCAGAACAGACAACACGCACAGCTTTCTCTCACACAAGCACCGGGAGAGCAGATGTCTGGCTTTGCACACGGCACCGGTGCTTTCTGTACTACACACTAATACACTGCGCTTCCATGCCTATGACCAATATGTGTAGCCTCTGTTGTTATCGACATAGCCACAGGAACTCACCTAAACTAAATTTATTTCCTTGCACACCAGGAAAATAACATCACCTTAGTTGTTTTGAATTACTGACACGTTTAAACCTGGAGCACAAAGTGACTGCAACATGGCAAAAACAACCTTGTGTAAAAGACAAAAAGTGTTGAACTTACTTCTGCTCTTCCATTTCAGGGTCGTTCAGCTGCATCTCCTTCCTCATGGTGCCTTCAATCTCTGCGGCCAGGGAGTCCTGGGACACAGGAAGAGGACTACTGTCCCAAAACTCCATTGATCTACCGTACCATAATACACACTAAACTACTGTACTACACCTCCCACTGTACAAGTGTACCATACCTCCCACACAGAGCTGGATCACAACTGATGTACTGTATGAATAGTGTTTGCACTCTGACCCTTTGGGCTCCTGTGTTATAGCAACGGAATTGTATCTAGATAAAACTGAATCTATTCCACTGCTGTTTACAAGGGGAAGGGAAAAGAGGCTCAACCCACAGGGGCCGCACACCCACCAGGGGGAAGAGGCCGAGGGGGTGCACGCGGCGGGGGGTGCTGTTGGGGAACACCCTGTTCCTCAGGTTCTTACACTCCTCCTGAGCCTCGTGGAGCATCTCCACGCACTCAGCGTACTTCTCCCCCAGCTCCAGCAGCTGTTCCAGAGAGACAGAGAGACCCGTTACACCAGAGGCACGCAGGCCTCCAGGACACTGCTCCGCCTCACACTTCTGTTTCCGGCTCTCTCACCTCTATCACGGTCAGGGAGAGCGAGCCAAACAGAGAAGGAGGGGGACAGAGTGAGCATGAGCAAGAATGCTAATGGCATACGGCGGAGAATTGAACAGGGGAGAGAAAAGCAGAGTCAGGGAAATGGAGGGAAAGAAACAGATGCATGCAACGGGGGCTCAATTTGAATTTGCATCAAATTAGCAACTGCATTCAGCTGTTTTACAACCGCAGCCATAAAGGAAACCCTGATTCGCCCGTTCCTTAGTAGCAGGTCTGAATCCTCCGATGTGTCATCGCTTACCTCAGCGGTGAGCTGCCGCTGGGCATCTTTTGCTGCCGCCAAATGCTGGCTGAGCTCCTCGTTTTCAACCGAATACTGCAGAGAGAGAGAGAATTCATACAGCCAAGTGAACAGGCCAGAATAAAGCATAACAATACCCAGAACGACAGCAATGACTGCTGCCAAATGAGGAATATTATCTGTTATCAGAAAATGTGATTAGCTTTGCCAAATGCATTTTGGAACCCATTATTAATTTGAACGGTTGAATACAGTCACACAATCAAAGCACAGGCAATGATGACAGAATTGCGAACAGACGTCAAGTGGGGCGATCTGACCCCGGATCACATGACTAGGGTGAAGCAGCAGTTGGGACACTCACAGATTTGGCCTTCTTCTGAAGGTCCACAATCTGGGACAGGAGGTGCGTGATCTCCTCCTGCTGGCGGGCAGCGTCCTCCGTCTTCCGGGCCAGCTCCTCGGCGATGGAGGAGATCTGGAGGGTGGACTGCCCTTCAGGCCGGGAGCGTGGGGGGAAAGGGTTAAAACAGTCAGGCTGAGGAAGGCCAGTTCCACAGGAGACGGGGCCTAGCGATCGATCACCATCTCAGGTCTCGTCCATTAAGATGACCAAAATCACCCACTTTTTGAAACATTGCTAAATTTGTACATGGCAAAATGTTCAGAGTGAAATCAATTCTGATAGAGTACACTGGATCTAAGATGGACTCAAATAAACACTGACATTTTTACTATTTGTGATCATCTGGAGATAACAGACAATTATGAAGATATAATCCACTCAAATCCATGTAAAAACATCAGAAACATCACAGATTATCAAATTCACTGATGAGTAACTAAAATTTCTGATTGAAGGTTTAAAGGCCCTAATCAAATTTTCATCTCAGTACGCAGTACAGCAGCATTAAATCCCAGTGTAACTCCGCAGAAGTAAACATCCAGCTTGCAATTATGATTTCTTAATGGTTACACTGATGAATAAATACAAAATTTTAGTTGTAAGTGATCTAAAATACTTAACAGACACCCAGTATGGCTTAATGTAATAATTTGGAGGCAGGGGCTGCAAATGAAAAACACCAAATGGGATAAAAATATGGTATAAAATTTCAAAGATCCATTACTAATTCTAAAATACATAATGGACAAGAGACCCATACTGATTGACCCATAATAGATAAAACTCCATAACGAGCACACAAAGACACCCCCGATAAAAGTGTGAATAAAAACTTTTTAAAAAACAACCATATGAATGATAATTTGCTGACATGCTGAACAGATGCTGGGAGAAACCGTCCGTGTCGGCTGAGGTGCTATTTACTCACTGAGCTCTTTCACGCAGTCGTTCACAAGCTGATGCTCCTTCTCCTCGTACGAGATCGTTTCGGTCTTCAGGTGACAGGCCTGAGGAGAGAGATGTGAATAAATTACTAAATAACACCAGGCACGGCAAAAGAATTACTGTCTACAAGCGTCTACCTCTCAGTAAAGCCACCGTCCGGTCATTCTACTGAACGGGCGCACAGTCTTACACAGGAGACAGCCACTGAGTACAGAGATTCTGCAACACATGCTGCACACATGAGCACACATACCGCACCACTTAGAATACTAATAACAGAGTTAGAAAGTTCTTTGAAATCCTCCTCTGCAAGTAAGGCATTAACATGCATTTTGGCTTACTGTATATACATTCTACAGACAGAAAATCGCACACAAGAGGAACATTCAATATGCAAACTCCCATTTACCAGGATTTTAATTCCTGCACTCGTTTAATCTTGCCGGTTCAAATGTCCCAAGGAGGACAGACTTTTATTATGAAAATGAGTGACTTGGGAAATCCGCCGTTATACAAACCAGGCAAAGTGGCCTTAACTCTGGAAGCAACAGTAATGAAATATGACAGCGGGTACAGCTTCACATATAATTTGTCCCAAATGCCATCCGCATCACCCACAGGGGCACAACCACTCAAGCCTTACTTCTGATCTGAGTACGATGTTCTCCTCCTCAAGGTCTTTGAGCTTCCTCTGCAGGGAGTCCATGGGGAAGTAATTTGGCACAGATTTGTTTCGCCGTAATCTGCGCCAGCCCCCCCGCAAGGAAAAAAAAAAAAACAAGAAACAGAACAGCGTATGGCTTCAGAGGACCCTAGGGAATGTAAAAGCTGTGTAGCTAGGAGATGGTGTTTACGTCATCAAGACAAAATGCACGCAGCACTGTCACAACATGGCAGCAGTATCATCCGTTTGCCACAGCCAGCAAAGCCATGAGATGGCAGCACTGTCGGTCTGATAGAGCCGAGCCAAATGCGAGGGGTAATGTAAAAGGAAAAAAACACGGACAGAATATAGCATGGAGGGGGCGACGTGAATACAGTGGGAGGATGGATGGGAGAGGTGAACACAGGAGGAAGAAGAGAGTAGGAGGGAGAGGTTAGGAGGCAAAGTGTGGGTGGCAGGAGAAAAAAGCAGGAAAGGAAGAGGTGGGGTTGGAGGGGATGGGAGGGAAGGGAAGGGGCACTCACGGGGTGGAGCTGGCGGACTCTCCCTCGCTCTCCTCCGCGGTGCTGGTGTAGAACTGGAGGAGCTCATCCTTCATGGAGAGCTCGTGGCGCAGCTGTGCGATCTGCAGGGCCGAGGGGCGGAATTAAAAATGAGGTCACCCCCCCGCGCGCGCTTCAAACCAGCCTCTCCCGTCCGGCCGCGCCCCTCCCGCTCACCTCGTCCCGAACGATCCCCACCCGCTCCTCCAGGAACTCGTTCTGCTCCGTGAGAGTCCGGTTCTTCTTCAGGAGCGACTGGCCAATCCGGGCGGCCAGCTCCAAATCCCGCTCTTTCTGCAGGACGGACAGAGGAAGAGGAGGATCTCGGTCAGCAGACAGGACAGGCGAGAGATTTGGTCAGCAAATACACACTAAAAAGCAGCGATATTTGGGAGCTGGAGTGGAGAAAGAAAGAACACACCTGCACAATGCCAAGAGAGATTAATGTACAAAAGGCCTACATGCAGTTCATCAGGTAGAAGGCTGTGCTGAGCCAAATGAACCTGATGACTAAATAGGTCAACACAAGCCTAATGAAGACTATGTAGCTCAACAGAAACTTGATGAAGACTGCTTAGGTCAAAACGAACCTGACGAAGAGCCTTTAAGGATTAAATGTTGTTCGTTTGCAAGAAAATCACTGAGGGCACTGAAGCAGAGCTCAAGAACATTCGGTTTTTTGCTTTAATTACTCCTTGTTATCCTGCACGGTACTCTTTTCCTCCAGGGGCTAGAGCAGGCTTGCACGCAGAAGTGCCGTAACAAGCTGTCAACTTTCAGAAGACACCACACCGCACTTCTTGTTACCCGCTCAGCCACGCACAAAGCCAAAAGCCTCAGAAATGCCACTGAATTTGGAGCGGCATCACTTCTCAGGACACATCACATTATCGCGCGCTGTCGCCTCCTTCTTTCGACACAGCCTTACCTCTTCAAGCAGACGTGTGACAGCATCGATGTCATTGTATGTCTTAGTCATCTGGCCCACTCTTTCAGCACATAGCACTGCAGAGAGATGGGGGGAAAATGGGTGAGTTGTACCGCGTCCTCCGTACATCACAGCAACATCACAGGTGCATGATGGGTACAGAGGGGGGCCTGAGGCTCTCTGCCCAAGGCTGACTGACGCCTGGAGAACGAAGATGATGAAGATGCGCGACAGGAGCGCTACCACAGTGTCAATCATACGCAGCAGCCCAGATGACATCAGCGCCTGTGCCATTTGCCCACGTAAATGAGACGTGACTGTTACCATGGTGACACACCCCTCCGAGTCCCCCGACAGGTCACAAATCACTTCTATTAAGTCCAGAGTCACCAGGCGGGATCGGAAGAACGTGGGAGGCTAGACATTTACCAGACTGCAGCATTGATTGGCCGGTGAGCTTTGAGGTTTCAAAGTTTGAGTCTTGAACATGAATTATTTTTAATTAAGTTATATAAATAAATTGGGGTCATAAAATTGAACAGCACTTGCCTGCCCCATGGCAACACTGTGCTTAATCCTGCATAAGGTAGGCATGTGCAGCCAGTCTGAAGTACTGACCTGCAGAACTGTCCTCAATCCCTTCAATATGATAACTAAGACAACAGCAACTGGCTGTATTTCTGGTCAGGGGCTCGAAAGGAAAGTTAACAGGACCTTTCTTTCAGTCCAACCCACATTTAAGGAACAAGTCAATCAGATTCCAACGCAATGCACTTTCTAAGTCTTTCTTTCACCGGGAGCCAAGACTACAATCCCCAGCAGTACTGTATGGAGATCTGCTCCATCTGCAGACCACTTACAGAAACCTGAGGTGAGCCAAGGGAGGGAGTATGACAGCAAGGATCACTTACAAGCAGACTAACTTAAGATGGCAGAGACCCCAAACACTGAGGCCAGGCAGGAAAGAGCCCAGCACGTTCTGCTGATATTGACAAAGGACGGTCTAAAGACAATGGATTACTGACGGCGTGTGTAGTTCAAACAGGAGGTACGAGGACGAAAGGGCCACCATTCCTTAGGTAGGAGAGCGTGTAAATGCATGCCCTGTAGGTGCTAGAATATCGAGCACACTGAAAATGGGCCTTCCGCACTGCCAGACAGTGATCGATATTGGACCCAGCAGCCTGTGCAGTGGAGAACACGCTGCATCACAGCCAGGCCAGTCATTAAAGAGGCAATAGGGTCGCCGTCTGCAGCCTGCCCACAGGCACACACAGGCCTGACCTTTCCCCAGGAGCACAACCGGGGGGCAGGGTTGATCCAGGGGAGGGGAGGGGGAGGGGGATGTTTTTAATGAACATGTGAGAGCTGCAATATAGGGACAGGGGAGGATGGTGAGTGAAGGGGGGGGGGCAGGAGGGTACTGGATGTAATTTTCACCTAACACTTTCACGCACCATTAACACGTACACTTGTGCCTGCAGCTAATATCAACGCCCATGTTCAGATCAATCGGTGTGAAAAAACAGAAATGTACCAAATGATAACGTGCACATAACAGCTGCGTACCTTCTTCATATTTACTGCAAATGAGTTTGACATATTCAACGACACGGGCAAACTACACAGTGTATAATAGTGGTAAATCAATACAGTGATGAACATCAGCCAGTCGAAGTTTGCAATTTGCCATAAAATGGAACTCATAGTTTGTGTCAGGCTCAGATACAAATGAAAGACATCTACCTCGATATTTCTAAAAGCGAGGCCCACTTTTTTCAGAACAGCAAATCTTTAGTGTTATATAATAAGGAAGGTAATCTGAAAGTACACAGATGGGACTGTGCACCGACTCCACATTGCATCGCACAGGCAGAGGACAAGCCTGGCATTGATTGTCATTAAACATCCATGCAGTGCCCCACAGCAGCCCAGCATGATGTGACATAACCGAACAGCAGCGTGTAGGGATGGGGGTGGCAGGAGAGTTAGCCTGCTGGGGCCTGCTCTCCTCCCTGCTCTGACCATAAACACAGAACCAGGGTTCCTCTCACTCCACAGACGTTCTGAAGGAAATCAAAATGAACCCTAATAAACCTCCACTCTGCCAGCTTTGCAATTCTGCCAGGCCCAGAAGCGGCTCTTTCATGAAATATTCACCATCGCTACCGAGAGCAACAGAAGCAGTGTGGCTCAGTGTTGCAGGCCCACTGACAACAACAACAATAACGATGACAACAACCACGCAGAAACTTCCCAGCTTGACAAACTTTGCTGAAACCACACAAAGGCAAGCACACGCACACACTCACTCACAGAGAACAATCACCTCTACGTTCTACCTGGCTGCTTTCGGTGCAAGAAAGCAGTGGGCTAGCAGCTCCCCCCTGAGAACAGAAGCGGGGCTAGCAGCAGAAGCAGGGCAAGGCCCCTGAAAGATCCGCGCGCACTGGGGCATGATTACAGGCACTCACACTCTCTCCCAGCAGACAGCCACGATTCCCTCCCTCTTTCATAACGGCGAACCCAGAGGCGTTACCATCCGTGCTCTCCTCATAGTACCAGTCCAGGTCGTAATAATCCGCCTCCACGAATCTCTGCATGCTCAGTGTCCTTGGGTGGAGAGGGGCTCCTCTGCTCCCGCACGCCTCATGCTTGTGTAACACTAACACAGCCCGTGGCAGGCAGCTGCATCCCTGGTACCCCAGCGCGAGTGTGGGAGACAGAGGAGGGGAGGGGCCAGACAAAATAAAAACTCTAACACAAAAACTGCAGCTACCGGTTGGAATAGGAAAGGAGGCGTGGCCTGTGGCTCCCCCAATCCAGAGCTCTCGTTTGAGGGCCGGACCGCCCCGGGAGGGTTAGGAGGGGAGAGAGAGCCAATCCAGGAGGGCTGCGTCACAGAAAGCCCCGCCTACCTGAGATTTCATCAACACCGCCACTTCCCCCCCTCCTCCCCCTCATTCTCGCTCGCTTGCTCCCGGAGGACACGGCCCATCCCTCCCTCTCTCTGGTTGCTATGGAGACCATCTCTGATTCCAGCCTCCAGCATGAAGGATATGAATGCTAGGCACTCCTTTTAACTTTCACCAAGCAGTTTACTTCAGCCTGGATTTACAGCATGGCCGAGGCGGAGGGACGGTGGGATAAAATATCGGAAAATAGCCAGCCATTATACACCTTCCGTTATTCAATTTACACCCAGAATGCTGAGAAAAGCACTTTGTCTCTTCAGAGCAGCTGAGGAAAAGCTGCTGAGCGGGTGTAATCATCTCTTCCAGCCAGGCTTGGGAACGGGTGTGTGGAAACAGCCCATAAATGATGGCAGATGAGGCTCAGTGAGTCACCCTAACCGGAACCATGAGGAATGTTGTATCTCAGAAAAGAAATGGCGGTCACACCTGAAAAGTCATGTTTTCGCTTTTGCTGACTCGATAGAGACCTACAACATTAGTCACGCCATCTTTGCTCTTACTTTATGTTCTCTGGGTTCTATTTTAAGCATTTTTTGTAAGCATTGTTTTGTTTTAACCAAAATTACAGCTACAGAATATAAATAGCAACTACAGTCTGTGAATACATTAACAGCTGAAGCTAAAATTAACAGCATAGAGACAGCTTCAGAAAATCATCATCTTACTGTATGTCCTTAGAGGCACCTGCCCATAGACATCTGTCCATCAGTCCATGCACACACACACACACAGACACACACATACGCACACACACACACACACAATCCATTTCAAGTCTGAATTAATTTATTGAATTACCCCACACTGATATTTTTAATAGCTTCTTCTCAACATACATAAGGTGGTGGGCAAAACTCCTATTCAGGAAAGCAGTGCTTGTTAACAGACTTCCTATAAACAAATAAATATCTTTTGATAGGTACAATGGGAAAAGACTGTGTATTGAATTTTTTACAGCCCCTTATATCAATTTAATCTAACTGCATATAACAGCGTATGAAATAAATACAAGACAGCAAGAACTTCCTGAAAGTTTTTAAAGTCATTTGTTACTGGTACCGAGTAACCAGTGGCATAAGAAACTACAAATAGCTTTATTGCTGATAAGAGTATTTTAGAAGAGAGCAGTAATTTATTTATCTGAAGTATGTTGACCCAATAAAGAAATATCTACAATAGAAGAAGAGTCGAGATCTATTGACTTACCAGAGTTTATTTTGACTATTCTAAAGAAATACTGCAGACAGTTTAAACATCCAAAGATTAAATCAATGGTAGAATCACATTCAAGGTAAATCATCTAAAAAGTACTGTACTGTAAAAATTTAGGGAATCTACTGTATCAATAGCACCAATTAAATTCAGATGTCCAAATGGCCAAAAAAGTGACATAATGAAATGTTCTTTAATCAACTCAGATCTTCCCCCACTAATGTACCATTCCACCACAAATGTACCATTTTACACTAAGATATTTATGCTAGAAACTTGAATACTCACCTCAAAAATAAAAGCAGAAGAGTCTTACAGCCATATAACATTCATTACCACAGAAATGATGCACCTCACAATTTTCGCCTTACTGCAACGGTATCCCATTGTACTGTAACGTTCTGGGGAAAAAACAAAGAAGGCAGGACTCACAGAAGTACTTGAGCGTCTCGTCGATCTGCTCGGTGGTGAGGTCGATGCTGACGTCAGGGGAGATGAGGGGCGTGTGCAGCCAGTCGTCGTGGTCATACCCGAAAATGGTGTCCGCCCTCAGCTTGTAGAGAGGCAGCTGCTCCTCCAGGAGGCTGATGATCTCCACCTCTGGAAGGTCAGTGCTGTTACACACATCTGTGATGGAGGTAAAGGAGCATCAAAGCCATTAAAAACATCTGGGAGGTTGGGAGGGCAGAATATCAACACTGTTACATACATCTCTAGAGAGGACATAGCACGAGGACCGTTACAAACGTCTATGCAAGAGAGGAGACAGGACATACATTGTTACAAACACATTTTCTACATCTCTGATATACAGGGCATAGTATCAATATTGTACCAAACAGCTGTGACAGACAGGACAGAGACTCAGTACTGTTACACTTACCCGAGAAACAGATAGAGAGACAGAATACAGTAAACCAGTACTGTTATTAATTTAGATTAACAGAAAAGAAGAGTGGGGTGGCTCAGGAGAAATAAAGTTTCTCAGTATAACAGTGTAAAATAGTGAAGTCTGAATTAGACGACTTGGGCTACTGGCTTCATGGGATTACAGCTGTATTGAACTCAGCGCTGTCAGATAAAAGGAAACGGGCTAATCTCTGTAATTAAGATAATGGCACAGGATGTTATCCCAGGCCTACACATTCACCCTGACGATGGTGGACAGCTGCAAACACCTCACTCTTCTCCTTCACAAAAACACCATTAAGAGTCATTACTCAAGTCCAGACAGCGGGTTCATTATTTCTGCCATTACCAGCTGCACACCGTCTTAAAAATAAAATTGCATAATCAGTATTCATTTAGTTCCTGCATTAAAATATAATGGTCATATGTAGTATGTCCAGCACAAATATGCCACATAAACTATACGACAATGAGGCAGGACAGAGATGAGCCATAGATAGCTATGAGCCAAAGTCAGTAGCAGTTCCAAGTTCACTATGCATATGTTTGTGTGTGTGTGTGTGTGTGTGTGTTGTGTGTATGTATGTGTGAGTGTGTGTGCGCGCATGTGTGCTCACATGCATATGTGCATGGAGTTGGAAGATGGTATGAAAAAGGTGCAGAGAAGTAGTCAGCAACATTCGCCCACTGTCCAGTGTGCCCGCAGAAGCTGTCATGTTCCACCAGGCTCCCTGATTAAGTACTGACTGCAATGCCTGTAATCTAGCCTGCCACACTGTCCTGCATTTCTGACCCAGGGGCTCTATGCTTCAACCTAAATGCTTGGAAAGGTACGCCAGAGCTAAGGGCTATACATAATTCAAAGTTTTCCCCAGCTGCTGGTAAATAACAGAAATACTTCCATGATATGCACTTATTTCCCTTTTTCTGTTGTACAAAACCAATGAGATACTTTCCATTTCCTCTGAATTCATAGTTTCACACACTGCTGGGAAAATAATTTGATTTAAACTAGGTCATGCCCCAAATAACTGAATGAAAATGCTAACCACTACCATTAAAATTACTTTAAAAATAAATTTGCTACATGTGCAATCAATACCTTTAGCCTTTATTGCTGACAAAGGCACTGGTACTCAGGAGACTGGATTATTGCATTTCCTACTGAATCTGAACAGCGCAAATATATACAAGCTACATCAGAGAGGGACACAATTAACCTTGAGCACCAAAATGTACAGTCAGTAACACACTCGTTTCTCTTAGACTTGAATGCTGCCACTGTGTTCTATGTCCTACATCCTCGAGTTATTATAAATGTCAATTAATATTCAAGCCTTTCATAATATTGACAGTGCAGTTCCACTGAAAACCACAAGATGGTGCAACATGCCCATTTGTAAAGATTACATTCGACAACCTGCAGAAAGACATAGTGAACGTGAGCAAATGCAGTCCTGCCACAGCCACATTAAAATGGATTTATATAAAAAATTTGTTAATTAACACCACCATATGATTTATTTTACAATAGTCATCATAATCACAGTCAGTTTGCCTTTTCATTTTTTTTTGGAGTCCAGGCTCACATACAGTATTTGTACTACAGGACTAGCATGCCTAATCTGAGATCATTAGGCAGCAGGAGGAATAGACACACAGTAGACATGTATGAGCCACTGATATACATACAATAAGGAATGGGAAATATAATTTTTGTTTTCGTTTCAGCTTAAAACAGCACATTATGAGCTTGAGCGAATGGGGATGTGCATTATGTGAGTTCACCCCAAGTGTGTCTGCACATGTGTTCATTTATGTGTACTTAGGGGTGTGCGTGTGCATGTGCGAGTGCAGGTGTGTGTGTGTTTGTGCGTGTCTCTACAAGGTCAGCATTAATTAGGATTAGTCAGGATCAGCCAGGTGGGCACTAAAAGCCATTTTCACAGTCGAAGAGAATGCCATGATTTGTGCTGAAATCAGAGACTCAGAAATGAGGAGAAATGGTTGGTTAACTGTTTCCATAAAGATCCTGACCTCTGGACTCCGACAGGTCACTCTGAATCACCTGCACACCGAAGCGCTTACTCAACCCTGCAAGCCCGGACAGCTCAGCACAGCGCGAACAGGAAGAGCGAGAGAGAGAGGTGCCAGGGGCCACGCACCTGTAATGGTCCCGGCGTCCCTGTAGATGATGTCACCCGGTGCCTCCTCCAATGACACGCCCTCGCTCACATATTGCTCCTCCTGGCCGAGCGCTGCCGGTACGCCACCGGGTTCTGAGGGGGGCGTGGAGGGGCGGAGCGAATCGGTGACGTCCAGCTTGGCAGCTTCTCATAGGAGGAGGGCACCGCGTGCCATGTGAGGCGCAGTGCCAGTCGACTGGGGTCGGGCGGGCGCAGTGGCAGCGAGTCTGGGCCCTGGGCCAGCCTGAACAACCTGCGGAAGGGGAGAGCCAGAGGAGCGTCACGCACCTGTACACGCACCTGTCCGGAAGAGTCAGGGATACTGAGAGAGAGTAATGTCTCCACAGGCAACAAGCCACACTAATGCAAATCCATTAAGAGCGATCAATGAGTAATATGACCAAAAGCTTAATGTACGCTACCAAACAACATATAGAGCACTATTGCTACATATAATGCATTATTAATTCAACAATACAGTGAAACAGCTCCAGAAAAAATGTAAATAGAGGCAGTCACCACTGTGACTATAGCTTGTAATGTCGTCACCACTGTGACTATAGCTTGTAAGTTAATGGAGAGCAGTGTCACCCAACAGGATATTTTTATAGATCCAGAGGACCTTGCAGTCTGTTGAGAATTCCCTTTTTCGTTACAGTGTATAGCTTATGTCTTTTGGGGGTCGTAAGGTGGAATTTTCTATTCTGTGGACCAAGACGTGGGACTCAGGTCTCTCACCCGAATCTCCACGGACCGACACTGTATACCAGACAGCAGAACTGGAAGGTCAATCAATGCAACTATCGGGACCTAGGACAGTCTCACAGACTATTGTAAGTGGGGTGACCTATGCCATTTGTTTGGATTTTGGGTAAACTGTGGAATGTGGAAGGTTTGGTTGCAGTGGCATTTAAGGGGAGCTCAAAGGGACAGCCAAGGAGCTCTCCTGGTACCACAACCAGGTCCATATGGAAACACCTGGTCATGTACTTTGTTTGTAAACTTGTTTGTGTTTATTAGCCTTAGCATGCATGCCAATCATGTTCATCTAGTGTTAAGCCACAGTAATTGAGGTATTGGATGTGTTAATTTTAGCATCCAGACTTAACGGGTGATTGTGTTGATTAACAAACCATTGTGTTTTCAATTAATCTTTATCTTCCTTTTAAACTCCACAGCTTCACAAATGCTTAGAGCCCAACTTACAAGAAGCCACTAGAGTCAGTGAGTATGTTCTGAGGAGCAACAGTATCTTGGCACCTGTAGTACATAAAGTACTTGGGTCTCAGATCCAGGGCCACCCGTTCCAGTTCTGAGCTGTGTGCAAGTCTCTCAACCTGAGTCAGGTATGAAGCCTACGACCTCTGACTTCTAGAATCAGAAGCCAAGTCCAAATACCTCTGAATTTCTGATGCAATAGCTCTTTGGAGCTATGAAATAACAACCAGTAACAAATCCCAGATCTCTGAGCCTTGTGTAGCATAGAAAGAAGCCCCCAACCTCAGAGACAAAGCCAGAGAGGGGTGCTGGTGCAATAGGCCTGGACTTAAATATACAGGTGTGCTGCCCAGCACTATGGCTTATGCATCAGGTTACCTCTGGGCATGAACAGCAACGCATCTCCTGGTTCCCTAGCACCTTTCCCCACTCCCACCTACAAAATGTCCTTCCAGGGTAGTGCTTTAAATCTTCGTCCATAATTCTTCCAGGGAGGGATATATACTGCCAGCTCCGTAAATGCATGCAGCACCAAAATCCATAAAGCAGTCCAACGTGACTTTAGCACAGCACCCTTTACGACTGAAATGAGGGCCACCGAAAGAGCTGCAGAAATCAGCATAGAGAACAACTATAAAAACATACACATATTTAACAAAAGGACTATACATAAGGAATAAATAAGAAAATGACTAAACAACCTCAAAATTCAATATGCACTGCAGGATATAAACTGCACCACTGTAAACTGCAACGTGCAGCACACTAAGGAGTCTGCCTCTGTAACACGTAATACACAATGTAGGACAAAAACACCTCTGCAACCAGTATTAACACGCAGACTTACTGGCCCTGTAACATGCAGAGTTAAGCACTGTAGCTCTCAACTCACCGTGTTTGGCATTCATGACTTCAAAGGAACAGCAGTGACTTCGACTACAGCAGGAAGTAAATTCACCTTGACTTGTGACAATGATGCAGGTTTGGTTCTAAGATAGGTTGCTGCAATTGTACACAGACTGAATTGATTCTGTCAAGCTGTAGAAATGTGCCCTTTGTGAGCAATTCAACAATTTCTCTGCTTTCTTCAAAAGAAAAAATTGAGGACACCAGAGCCAGTACAGTGTCCTCTCTTGCTCCCTTCAATCCCAAACCCCGCCTCCCCCCCCTCCGACTTTTCATTTGTAATTCACAATGACATCATCAATATGATTTTATAAATGCAACCTACCACGTGCCCTTGAGCACTTTCCCTCCATATTTCTCAAATCTACCCATTCTCTACCATTTCATTACAGACATTGCCAACAGCTGCCTCTGATCTGGAGCTAAAATTCACCTTTTCCACTGTGCTTTTACCCCACAGCTCCTTCTCACATATGCTGCTAACCCAGAATCTTCTACCAGTAGCCCTATGACTACTTCATTTTATTCATAACCTCTTTTTCCCTCTAGTTTGCTGTTCATTGCCCCGAGATTTCATATGAAATGTGCTCCACAAATCAAATTATTCTTCTTAGTATTATTCCTATGATCATTATTTATTATTGTAAGTAATAATGTATGAATGAACTATTGGTATTCTGGTCAAAACTGCATTTGACATCTTGGACAAGTGTTATTTTTCTTGCCCCATCCAACCACATGCAAAATTTCAGACTCCTCCCTCATTTGCATTATAAAAATCCTGTTGTTAGCTCAGTCACGTGTCTGTGCAGTGCAAACTGAACTATGTCTAATTTTGCAAGCTGGCCTACGTTAGTGAGATCATCTCACTACAAGCAAGCAAGCAAGCAGGAATTTGTATGGTGCAGTATTACATCACATTATTCGTCTCTGACAGCCTGATCTCACCCGCAGCAGGGTAAAGCTGTCCTACACCCATGACTCTCAGGACCACAACCTCGCTGCAGGATCTCTTTATCCTGCCTCCCCCCATTGCCCACTCCTGCCCCAGCAGAGGAAAGATTTCTCCCACGCCCACAACCATCAGGTACTATGAAACCCAAGCGATCTCTTACACAGGGTTCCAAACACAGCCACGGGTTCCTTATCACACTGCATCCCATTTCAAAACTACAGGCAATCATCAAAACACACATACAGAATATAACTGTACTGTATACATTTCATAATATAAAAGCAATCGTGCTGATGAGAGACAAAGCATCACTGTACTGTACATCACTGAACCAAGTGGCTCTGCATTAAAAGCAAACTTGCAGACCTCATCAGAACACATCCAATCCGGCTGCAACTGCAATTTACCTCTGGTACTGAGAGCTTACCACAGAATGTACAGCTAGATCAAGATTAAGGCCAAAAAAGCATTCAGTTCTAAATAAAGACAGCTGGTTTCTGGTGAAAGCCACTCAGTGATACCAAACCCAAACCATTCAGTAATCACCATTTAGGCTAAAAGGTATAGAAGTTATCAAAGGTAACACTGCTGTCACATTAACACCCTGTATGTACATTTATCATTTTTTCCATGTTTATTGTTAATTCTTATCCAGCTCTATGCACTATATCTCAAAACTGAAAAATCAATAAAGTTGGTTTAATACTCCAAATGACTAAGCCATACTATTCTGTTGGTAAATGGAAATGTTTTTGTTGTTCTTCTTCTTCTTATTGAGAATTTGGTCAACCATTTTTTTTTTTGGAGATTGATCTTTTTAAACACAGATTTGACACCAATTAACATCTACGTAACTGCAGAGGTTTTACATTTTCACAACAGTTCAAATTACACTTGTTTGATGTATAAAATCCAGTTTTTAATTCTACCATTATCATATCAATCAAGACACCTACTCCAGTCTATTACTGTACCTTGTATGGGAACTAATTAATACACTGACGTGCACTGCAACGCTCTCTTCTCCCTTTCCGTTGCCAGGAGACTTTAAAGACAGTTTGACGCGGTAGCCAAACTTAGCTCAGGATTCATGGCAACTTTCTCAAGAACGTAACATTTTACACAAGATAGTGAGTTCAAAGCTGCTCAATAGAGGCTAAAAAGTATGACTGTTAAGCTGCACTGCCACTCTGCGTGAGAACACTGGCCACCATCCAGGACCTGACGCTGTCTAGACATCACAACAATGAGGGCAGACGCTACAAGAGGGACCAGTTAGTATCACTGTATATACACCGTCTAGTCTTATCAAAGCCATTCCTCTATTTAAAAAAAAGTCCCATTGCCCTTGCAGTGCCCTCTACTCCTGTGTAAAGTGGAGGCATTTAATCACATCCTCACTCAGCCAGAGTCAGCCAACATCGCTGTTTAAATATAGATCCAGGCACAGAGGTGGAATGTTGGCTGCACAAGCGCACTATATCCATCCTCAATTCCTCAAACCCCAAAAACCAGCATCCTCATAACCAATCATGTTTTTTTCCCCAAAAATACTCATAATCTCATAAAGTCCTTAGCCTACAGATTTCCCATCCATTTTCCAAGGACAGCCTGAGCTTGCCGTTCACATTATACAGAATAGCACAGCCGAATGTCCGAACAAGCAGAATGCAACGATAAGTCATTCGCAACATTGCTGTCCGCAGCAACAACCTAGCACTAAGTGCAGTGATGGGGTCTGAGTCCATTATCCTCTGACCTTGCTCACAGCCCTTTACGGACCGCCACAGCTGCATTCATAATGAGCGTAACCTCTGGCAAAACAATACTGCACACCCGCGTGCAACGGGCAGACCCTACAGGCCCTGCAAACAGAAGCACACTGCTGCAAACAACA
The DNA here is from genome assembly GCF_018555375.3 of Anguilla rostrata. Lineage (NCBI taxonomy): Eukaryota > Metazoa > Chordata > Actinopteri > Anguilliformes > Anguillidae > Anguilla > Anguilla rostrata. Next base: position 32,691,784 of record NC_057940.1, on the reverse strand, counting down.
CTCCACTCCACACTGCTGTGCTCCAACACAGACCTCTGTGTGAGTGCGACTCTTATTGACAGAGCAAGAACAAACCATACGAGAGGCTGAACCCTGGGTATCTCCCCCACCCCTCTGACAACAGAAAATCCCCCTCTCTCACAGAGGAACACTACAGATTAAACTACGATCATGTTTCGAGTGCTTTGGGCATTATCCACTCAAACACACATCCTGAATCCTGACCAGGCCGATCAGTCTGACTGCAGGGAAAGCTAGCAGCCCCTGTCACACTACCAGGGTAAGCACCAGATGTTTTAAAAAATGAAATACACCAGCCAAATGGAAGAAGTTGTCCTATTTTACAATTCAGAATGTAAATATAAATTATTTTATTTAAATAAAGGCAAGAAATAGGCTCTAAAAGATCAAGTCGCTTACACTTTCAACCCGGCCTCCCTTTCTCAACAATCTTCGGAATGATCACCTACATCATATTTTGTGATGTGAGTAAGATAGTCAAATTTGCTATAGCTAGCCCTTTTTCCATTAAATAATTAGCCTATATCACTACAACTTGATGTACATAAGAAAGTTTTTGCAATAACGCTAATGGAAAACAAGGTAAATCGACATATGATGCTAGACTAATTCGCTCGCTAGAGGTGGATTAGAGTAGATCCTAACATAGGCTAATTACCTAGAGCCGTCCATCTCCAGCCACTGATGGAGCTAACACTGTTAGCATGCAGCCTGTATTGTCTAATATCCTTGTAGGCTACTGAACACAATGGGATGCACACAATAGGCTGAATCTGGGCAAGATAGTTAAACAGCAAATTTCCCAAAAAGTGCTCTGGTAGCTGGCTTTGTGAAGAATCCTCCAACTCTGATCACCTCTGGCTCAAACCTCAAATCAGAATCAGAGTCACCTGAGTCATTGAAAACATCCTTTTATTCCGAATAAAATATTTCAATGCTCCATTTCTGTCAGCTTTTCAACCAAATTCTGTCCATGTCTGTCAGCTTTTCAACCAAATTCTGTCAATGTCTGTCATCTTTTCAACCTAAAGTTATAACAGCAGAGCTGCTTGTCTTCCACCTATTAGCCTACATCACGCATCACAGAAGTAATTTTCGTTGTTCCCATCAGGAGTGATCAATTTGTCAAATTTGTAGCCATATTAACAACAATTTCAGCTTAATTTAATGGAAAAACCTCTAGACTATTGATCTAGGGGTATTAGAGAATTGATCTAATACCTTTGGGCTATGCCATTATGTGGTGCTTTTATCCTTTAAAGAAACAGGTTCTGAAAGATCAGGGTTCCTGACAAGATGCAAAGTACAGCACACAATGGTAATAATGGAATCTCCTGACCACAACTTTTGAATGAAATCTTGTTCATGTAAAGAGAATCAAGGAAAACCCTCAGCCAATATCAGTAATGCATTTCTTTCTAATTCCGGAACAATATCATATTCCAGTACTGTTACATTAATTTAGCATTATTATATGCAACACAATAGCCTATATAAAAATAATATATTTGAATAATACATAATAGACTTTCAGGAGTTTTGCTTTTGTCTGAAATGCCATTAGCTACATGGTATAATAAACAACAGTCATTAAAGAGATTTGTTAAGTCATTTATGTACTGCACTTAAAACCACGCTTCCACTCAGGTTCTTATACATACGCAATAGGCACCACTTACTCATCACAAGGAACCGGAATAGGAGATCCAATAAACCTTAGATTATCAAACCAGAAAGTGAGTGAGAACGGTCCCAGAACCTATTAAAGGACACAGACATCCTGGCAGCCATTGCCTATGCCTGAACCGTGTCCAGAGTGGATGCAGAAGGCCAAATGAATCAATTTTGCATGCATTAAGGTGATTGACCCCGAAAAGCAGGCAGGCAGCAAATGACAGCAGGAGCTAGAGTTAGAACAGGGAACGGGGATGGGAGTGCTAGCACAGGCTTGATACAGATGTCCATGTAGATCAGGAGGAGACGCACATACACTGGAAATCAGGAAGGGATGAGTGACAGACAGGGCTTCATTGTCCCAAGACGGGAATAAAAAGCTAGAGAATGGACTCCTTGTCTTGTGAGCGCTTGGACACTTGGACCCGTGCCGGCCCACAGTACAGCGAGACAAAGACGACAGCCTACCAAAACGGCTTAATGCTCCACCGCGTGGGATTAAACAAATGCAGTGTCTGCAGAGATGAAAATACAGTTAGGCTTGTCTACAATCTGTTGAAAGTTAGAGATTAAAGATCACACATGCCACGCAAGCAGAGATTCTCCTATGTGCGACTGCACAGCACACAGTGACATTCTCACACTATAGCATCTTCTCTGCATATGAGGGCAACTGACTGGTTAATGCTGGCTATGTAGAGCCAAAGTGGGGAAGCTCTTCCCAGTACTGTTCCTCTCTGGTGTGTGACCAACTATACCATTCTGCACAATGTTTCTACTAAAAATTCTTCGTGCTCTGAGGTTCAGTGCAGGCTTGTCCTACCATTCTCTACGGTGCCATTTCAGATAATCTACCAACCACCCAGCCACCTGGCCAGAAAACAAAACAAACAATACAACAATTAACAAAATTAAGGCTACTTTTTGCCACACCTCCATTAGTTTGTTTTTCTGTCCTGGAATATTTTCCAGATGAATGTTATTTTTTAAAATACTTTTAGCCGAGCCTAAACAGTAAAACGGGAGTAGGTTTCAAAAGCACTTTACATTAATTTAGTAGATGCTCTTATCCAGAGTGATTTACAATATAGGAGAAAACATAAGTGCATTAACCTGATTAAAATGAGCAATAGAGGCAGACCTGGCTAACAATCCAAGGCTGGAAAGAAAAGATACAACATCACAAAGACACAACATTACGAAAACGCTAGTGCGAGTTAACTATTTTAACCAAGAAGGAAAGTATAAATTCTAAAGGAATACACATGTCTATAACAAGCCCCAGAAGAGAAAAATAAAATGATAAACAATATTACCTAAATTAGTAGAAAAGTAGGGAGTGCTATCAGTTGCAAATGGGAGGGGAACCAAGATTTAGTCTGGAGATGTGGGTCTGCAGTTTGCATCAATGATTCTGCTAAGTTTTGTAAGATTGACAAGGAAACATGAAAGATTGTAATAGCCTGTAATAGGTTTAACTCACCACCATTTTGACTTTATCAACAATTTGGATTGTAAACCAAGCTTGAGCCAGAAAAAGACCTGTGTAACTATAACAGTGCTTCCAGAAGTGGTAGTATTAAGACAACAAAAAGAAAGAAAGAGAAAATAACGATGTGTGCTTTGCACCTGTTCAATACAAGCGTTCATGTTTACACAGTAAATACTTAAACCGGTAAATCTGTAGGTAAAGTGAGGTCAAGTCCACACAGCTCTCCTAGTGGAAAGTAGTGAGTGACTTCACCTATTGAACATCACAAGTAATGAACAGTAGAACAGTTTGCGGTTGTCTTATAGCCAAATCTCTAACATGGCAAAGAATGCATATTCAGCAGATACCAAACTGAAAAGATGACCTCTGGCGTGTTTCAATACAATGTCTTTCTCGGTTGTATACAGGCATACCATCACAGTTACAATGTATGCTATGTTGTAATTTGTTCAATACTTCAGGTGGTTCTGCCAAGCTAATTCAATAATGATGCAGTTATACTGCAAAGCCAACCCAGGTTTTGCAAAGCATATAAAAAGCCCAACATCAATGCACTCAGCTTGTCTTCAAAAATAAGAGCCCAAAAAGCAAGATCATGTCAGCAACTTCTTAAAATTGTTTACAGAAGTATGAAGGTTAAAAAAAAGTTGTGTCGTATGCAACAACCACTTTGCATACGATGTCATGGCTGTGAATTATTTTAAGTCCCGCTTCATTATAGGCTAAACATTTTGCATGTGCCTGTCGTTTAGCAGTTAGCACAGAGCAAAGGGGTGTGACTACGCACATCATGATGATGATGACGTTGTGTCACGGATGCCGCTCACCTTGAAAAGCAAAACCACTGCTAAATCTGGCAAAGTCAAATTGGTCATACGTAAGGATTCCCGTATTCTTAAATGATGCTCGGTGGAATCCAAACCACGTTCACTTTCAGCGTGCATGCCCTAATGTAGCCTCGGATACTATACCCAGGCGCAGTGAAATAAAACGCGCAGGTGACATTCGGCAAGGTGCATGTTCGACAAAAGAAAAAATGTTTTTTACTTACCACACGATGTGCGATGATAAATCAGAATTTATATAGTTAGATTCAGAGCATATCCGCGGCCGTAATACCAAGGCAAGTGATTTTGTATGTTAGTTGAAAGGTTTGTCTTTGTCGGCGTTGTTCATAGCTTTTCGTGCTACACGTAATAGATGTTTGTTTTACTGCAAAATGCGAACTACAACTGCGAATTTCTACAATGCAGTAACGTTAAACATACCGCTACAATCGCACCCAACTGTGCCCGGTCCAAACAAGCCAGCTAGAAACTTCGTTGCGAAGCTTGAGGGTTGTGCCGAATTAAAGTCTAGGGGCTTGTTTTGATTCAGAGGCCGGTTTCACATCCACTGCACGTTCCTTTAGCCATTGCCCTCTCTGTAGCTTGCTCTGCATCACACCGAAAGCACTGTCAGTGACGTCACTCACAGTCACAGCTGGAGGACGCCTGCAAAGCGTAAAAATGTACAGCCGGGACTGGCTCTTGTACAGAATCCATATTATTTATTTATTTATTTATTTATTTATTTATTTATTTATTTATGGGAGACTGCTTGGGAACATATATTTGTTCAACACTGTAAATGGCCTTGTTCACTTTGTGCCGTCCAATTTATGTATTTATTTATTTTACACCCCGCTAAAATTAAAAGAATACATTTCAGGTTTAACCGGGTGATATAGCCTAGTCACGTTACTTGTTGATGATGCATTGTAGTAACAGCTGGTGGTTTAACTACATGAACAGAATAGTTTTAACGATATGAATAGTATAGAACACCCTTTTAATGTTTTATGCTCTTCAGCGCGTGCAATCTCACTAGAACATGTAAATGTAATTGACACCGGTATTCACATGAAATAGTGAATGACAGACCCTGTACACGGGACCCTAATTAACAAAGATGGGAGGTGGTTTATAACCTGTGATAAAAAAAATTAAATTGAGAAGTTAATAAAGGGGTAACCAGGTCCATCTGTGCTAATAGGCCCAGTTCCTGATAGAAGCAGACCCTGCTGAAAATTCCACTGTACACCAGCCTAACCTGGTCAAGCTGTGTTTTTGACTCTTTTAGCTGGTTAACCAGTTGTTCACCAGCTGACCAGCTTATATAGTCTGCTAGCCCACCAACTGACCACCAGCCCACTCTATCTGCTTAACCAGTTCTGTCCAGCTTAGTCCAGTTAGAGACCAGCTTAGACCCGCAACAGACTAGTTATGACCTACTGTGACTAGCTAGAAGTGTCAAAAACAAACCTTAAGCCACCTTAAACCAGTTTACAATCCCAGCTGGTCTTAGCTGGAATTTTCAGCAGGGGACACCATGATCGATTATCAATGTTAGCTGAATATGTTCAGCTCTGTGCTCACCACATGAGTTATGCTATGAGAAACAGAGGCAGCATTGTTTAGAGAAAAAAAAAACTGGAGGAAAATGGTAACTATTGTGTCTGCGAAACTAGTCGTCTCGTCATCTGTCTCATGTCTGGTAGCAGACTCAGGGAAATCGTGGTAGCTGGAACTTTTATGAGAGGAAAATATGCCACACCTTAACACTGTCCGCAGTGACCTGAACTGAATGTGGAATAAAGCAGAAACATAGGTTTACAGTTATGTACCAGGCTAATATACAATACAGAAGTACTGTCTGTCCATCTTGAATCCATGTGTATTTTTGTATTTTTTATTGATTGACTTTGCTGTCTGGATTCATTATTATGTGTGTGTGTGTGTGTGTGAACTGATAAGACACAGGACTATGGAAATGTACAATTCAACTTCTTAAGGATAATCCAAGCTGGTTATATCAGTTACATGTTACAGATCCGTAAAATTTATTTGAAGATAATACATAATAGTCAACACATATAATATAGCGAAAGGCATTGGATGTAACTCCAGACTGGATTGAACCCATAATACAAGCCCATTGCAGGGTATATTCTGACCATGACTCATCACAGTGGGAAGTGTCTGAGTCTGAGTGGTGTAAATAGTTACTCCATCTCGGTTACTGTCTGAGATAACCTTGAGCAACTTGCACTCCGAGTATTCTCCTGGCATCAGACTAGCAATGACAAAGAGATTCAGTCACTCAGTGAGAGTCAGTGTACATTAATTAATTAATATAAATTATACTGTTTAAAATGTTTCTCTCTCTCCATCTCGCTGTGTGTGTGTGTGTGTGTGTGTGTGAGTGAGAGAGAGATATTTGTACAATCACATACAATATGATTGGCTTACATGCACACCTCTCTGAAAGGCCTCCATGTTGTAACCAGGCCCTTTTATTCATAAGAATTTCTTAGCTGATAGTTTGCATTTAGTCACATCTATTTGGGATATTGTTTTTTCAGGATGTGAGAATTAATGTAAAATGTCAGCTATCTTCCTCCCTACTGATATGGTTCTACAACAACACAAAAAAATAAATGTTTTTTGGTCAAATTGATAAAGGCCAGGATGTAGACCAGTTGATTATATACGATACAATTATATAATTCATAATATATTCCATTGTAATTTGTTTAGGACCTGGGACAATCTAGGACAATCATAGGCCATATATGGAAAGGACAGGATACCAGTCTGTCAACAACTCATTCTCATGACGTAATCCTCTTCCGGAGGCATGTGCGTGACTCATTTAGTACTGTACCAACAGAGTATAGAGATGGGAACAACTGCCTTTCTGTCTCCTCTCATTCACTAAACCTTCCTGTGGAAGTGTTCCACAAGGTGAAGTTCAGTCTATCCACAAAAGCCTGAAGCACAAGAAACTAGTAGCTTAGAGCATAGCGTGGTTTCAAGGAGAAAGCTCCTTTGTTGTCCACAGCACAAGACTAAAGCTACCTGTCGAGTCTTGAATATGGCGGCTTTATTCATTCACAGAGGCTTTGTGGTTTTCTGAGAAAAATGGAAAATAATTATTGTACACACATACTCCTTGATTTCTGTTCTAGAAGAGAAAATGAAACAGTATCACCAAAAATATAGTCATGAAAAATAAATATATAGTAAAAATAAATGTTTTGACAACATGTATAAGATAGCTCAGTTTCTAGGGGCAGAAATCTTTTGGCTCCCATTCTAGATTGAAGGTGATGCAGACTCTAACAAGGATTACAATATTTATGATTAGTCGAACAAAACAGCTCACTTTCAACACCATAAATGTGTCACAGAGATATTTTTCACTTGGCACCTTTAATGCAAATGCAACACAATAAATATCAAAATTAGATTGGGCCTGAGACTCAATCTCACAAGGCTGTGTGTGTGTGTGTGTGTGTGCGTGCACGCGAATGTGCGTGTGTGTGTGTGTGTGTGTGTGTGTGTGTGTGCGCGCACACGAATGTGCATGTGTGTGTGTGTGCGCAGCGTGCCCTTGCCAGAAATCATCTGCTGGTTAGTTCTGGAACTACAGCTGGACTGTGCCACATGTTTCTGGAATGTGCTGTGCTGCAAGCCAACAATTACCAAATGCCTGCTCTCTCCGTGTGCTCTCAGTTCTACGCTCATGCCCCCGGTCTGTGCCCCCGCTCAGTTTTGCTTAAAATTTTATTCGAAACTCAGTTAGTTCAAATTAGTCTTGTTCTGGGAGCCCGACAAGTTCAATTTTGTCAATAATCAACCACCAATCTACAGCTTTATTTCCTTGTTGCTGCTTCATTGTATTCACGTGATCACCATAAATATCTGCTATATATAGTAGGCTATTTTTTACTAGCACCAAAAATAAAACTATTATTGTTTTCTCCCTCCAAAAAATAATATAAACAGACTTTGTTGTTTTGTTTAACTCCATGGGGTTGGTGCTAAAACTGAATATGAATACAGTGCAGTAAGTATTTGGAAACATACTGTACTATAGCTACACTATCCAGAGTAGGAACTACACACAGGCCTTGTTCCATACTTCTTCACTCTACTTGTTCAGTAAATGGCCATTAAGATATTTGTTTATGCTAGCAGAACCCTCCTGTTTTAGAGGCACAAGTTCACAAAATAAAATCTTCTTCAGCTCTCTACATGGCGCAGAGCTTGACTGGCTCTGTGACCAACAAGGGCAATAAACCCCCAGCCAATAAGCACTGCCACCAGGCTACTTCCCCAGAATGCCTACCATTGCTGGGGCAATCATCTGCACAGTGCGATTCCAAACTTCCTAAGTAAATCTGACAGAAATATAATCATTACATCTCCTCAGTAATGGCTGTCTTTAATGGCTACATGCCTCAAACCCCCATGGTAGCTTGAGGTTTCCTGCTACTGCGCACTATACAGCAGTAGTGTATCTGAGAAAGTGAATGGGAAACGGAAGTAGCATACAAGTCTCCCCTTCATTGTTATTGCCCTGTTACATGGTACAGAATGTACTAACACATAGCATTCTCAGTACCGCTGCCTGCTGAGGAAGGAGGGGTGTTGTATACGAGGTGGGGTCCAAGCCTGAGGAAGTACATGTTCTAATGAGGGAGGATCCTGAGGAAGTTGGACAATGCTAAATTCTGGTGGTTTCAGGAACTGAATGTTTTCTCTGGGGTCTGTCCCCTTAAAAAACTGGGTATGTAACTGGCAAGCACGTCTGTGCAGGCTCACATTAATAGTGATTAAACTGACAAATAAGTTGTTGGTTTTTCTTCTGTAGAAATTCAAAGTAAGTACCTTGCTCAAGGGCACACCAGCTGTGTTTTCCCTGAATTCAAATCCACAATGCTGAATTCCAGAGTGCTGTAACAGGATCACTCCTCCATATTCATGTGCCAGTGAAAGGAAATGGATCAATTTAGAACCCATGGAATGCATTTATGAATGACAAGAAAATGACAAGCAAATGAGGTTATGATTTCAGCTATTTTAGTAATATTGACAGATTGTCCATTTATTATAAGAGGGTAATCTCAGGGCCAATATCAATATTTCTGATTCCTGTAAAAAGAACACTTAAGCAATAATGTGCTTGCGCGCGTGCACACACACACACATGCACACAAACCGTAAATGGCAGCAAAGTAGAACAACTAATGTGTAAAACGGTATAATTCAGTGTTCTGTAGTACCGGATAAAACCACTGGATGTCACTGTAGCTTTGCAGTTGCACATTGTCAACTGTTTGCGATTGACACAGCCCAAATGATTTTTTATTTTTTTGCTGCTAGTTCAGGAGAAAATGAAATCCATTCTTGATAAAGAACATGGTTGACTCAACTTGTGGAGCTACAGGAATACTGCTGCACAGTTCTGCTGATACGCGCTCTGGAACAAGGAAGCGTGAACAGATCAAAAGGCAGCAGAGAGATGGTGCGGTTAATTGTTTCAGGACATGGTCATGTTTGATGTGGAATATGGTGGCTCCGCCCTTGGTTTGTGGCATTTGTGGATTTTTCCATTGCAGGGTTTGGCTGCTTCTGGTACATGTGGCATCGAACATACGAGCATCTAGTGAAACCGTAGGGCCATGCACGTTTTCCATGCCAGAATCTGAATTCTGTTTGAATAAGTGACATGGGCACAAGATCCAGCAGCCCTATAAGGACCATTCATTCTAGTCATTCTTCGCACCAGATCCGACCATTTCTGGCTCAGGGGCCAAGTCTGTAAGCTGAAACGCAACGACCAAGGAGGCATCCTAGTGCTCTTGCATGGTACGGAACACTCACCGTTCTTGTAGTACACCCTTGTGAACAGCAGTTTCCGCTCTGGTATTTAGAGCTGCGAGGAGACAGGCACTTGCCAACAGTAGCACTAGATGAAGTAACTCTGTCTCGAGGGACGCTCATCAGGCACGGTAGAAAAGTGAACAAGAGAAACATTCTCCCCTCATTGCTGACACAATAGCTGCCAGGAACGTCTAATTCATACAGTGAAATCCAAGGTAACAAAAAGTACGTGTACGAGTTTGTGGCTTTATTTTGTAGCTGTTGCCAGCTATTTATAATCTTCACAGCATCCCCTGCTGAGTTTTGCCCAGGCACGCCAATGAAAGAAGATTATTGCATGGGTAAATTGCATATTGTTGAGTTGAAAACTGATTTATGAATTTGTCGTTATTAGTTATGTAGTTAAGAGCGCTTAAACACTTGAGAAATCAGTTGTATAATGGAAAACAGGCTAGTTCTCTGAATAAAGGCTGTCAAATTCAGGACTAAAATAGTTCTATTTTATGTGCAGATATCGACATAATTAATCATTTAAACATCAGCAAAAGACTCACCAAAATAGGAGGTATTAACAGGAATGTGATAAATTCAGCAGGATAATACATGAGTGCTATCATTTAAAAATGATCCAAATTACTGTTTAATGTTTGAGGAATATTCCATCATATCAACACTAAGCTGAAGCAGGCTTAGAGTCATTTTGCTTCATGCATGTAATAACTTGAGAAAAAGTTTTTCTCCTTCCTCTTAATGGATTTTTCCTCTAAATATAATTTGCATAAGCTTCTTTGAGACTTCATCTCTGGGATGCCCAGGAATGCTTTTTTAAAAAAAAAAAACCCTCTTCCTAATTATGTGTCAAATTAATAAACTTTTCCGAACCCAAACGCAGAAATGAGCGTGAGCTCTATCTCGTCTCCACACACACACACACAGGGCCAGCGCTTCCAGGCCGAGCCTTCCGCGGAGGCGGGCCGCGGCTTCGCCCTTTAGCGGAGTTACCGCCGCCTCTCCCGCCTGTAACTGTGGCCTGAGAGAGGGCCGGCTCCCTCTCCCTGCTCTAACACTCCTCCGCGCTGCCTGGAAAGTCTCTGGCGGCCTGGCTTTCGGTCGAGCTCGGCGGCGTGCGCCTCGGGATCGCGGGCTCGCCGGTTCACGGGTCAGCCTGTAGGTGGTGCGCTGGGCCTTGCCAATGACCCATCGCCTCACCTACCGCCCCCCCAAACCATGGTGCAGCTTGAGAGCGAGAGAGAGAGAGAGGTCTGGGGGTTTCTTGCTCGCTGCACATACCGTATTTTGATTTTCACGGCCAATTTAATTCGCTAATTATTCTGCAAATCATTATAATTTTTTTTTTGTTGAAAAATCGAATTTCAAATGAGGCTCCAGTTTGCTTTCAGCAGCTAATGCACCAGAATGTTTGTCTATGGAATGGGACTTGGAGTAATTAGAACGTGACTATCGCCGCGCTCCTGGTTGTTTATATGTGATTCTGAAAGGGGGCTTGTTTCCTGCGCCGAGGTAAGGCACGGGGAGCAATGTCATCCTGAAGCCATCAGTATGTGGCACCGCCGCTGTCCCATCACACTGGGAAATTACAATCAGCACGGCTACACGCGGCCCCGTCTCATTTTCCTCCCTGGAAGATGAACTCAATATGTCAAGTAGGCAATTCGATAAAACCCAGCGCTCTCCCAGCACACGGCCCTGGGAGTCCTGAAGGCTTTCTATCATACAGCTTCATATAGGATGTCTTTGATATATTGTGTTTCTCGAGTGTCTGGAACCGGCCTCAAATGTCATTTTGGCTCCCTGTCAGAGGCAGCTGTATTACAATAAGGGAAGTTAAATTGTACGGAACATGTGTGCTCTACTGGAAAGCCCTATGGTTCCTGCCATACTGTCAGTGGATTTTTACGTGAGAGTATTCATTGGGTTAAACCGGGCAGTACAACGTAGAGAACAGCACATATTTTATCTCAACCACCCTTAACAGTTGTCATGGCAGCCATTAAAACTAATAACTTCCTAGTTCTAAAAGCCAATTATTTCACAAAGATTCATCCAAAGGCTAACTTGGATAGAAGAATCTTTGCTTATATCCTTTTCAGACCAGAATGTACTCCCCAGCGATGTGGTAAACACTGGGCATAAACCTTTTTCTGGTCTTCCACTAATAAGGTCAGTGAGTTGGAGAGGTCACCTGACAGGCATGCAGTGAGATCGGAGCAATTTATATTAGACCTATGTTACGCCAAACAATTTATGCTCAACATTGGTAATTTGCATGCAAATCCACAACTATGCTATACATGGCTGTATTGATAAGGCAGTCAATCACTGTGCAGAAAATGGTCACATGGTTCACATGTCTAAATGACCATAACCCAGCTCCCTGCCCTTGACTGCTTTTCCTTTGCAGTTTCACCCACAAAAATGCAAGGCCAATCAAAAAAGTGCATGACACTATCTTTTTTGATAAATGTACTTTTTTTTGTTGATCAGTTGACAACAGCTTTGATCAGTGAACCAACAAACGAGATATAACTTGCTGAGTGAATTTTATTGTTGTAAATGTCTTAGTATAGCATAGGCTATCACGTACAGTAGTCAGCTCATTAATTAATAGCCAGCTAAGTCTTTCAAACTAAAATAGCATGTAAACCAAAATAGCATGCCTGTAGGGACTAATTGTCCTAACAGGCATTTCTTAAAAGCTATAATTTTACAGTCGGCAGGCCTGTGCCAGTCGTGTCTGAAAACAAGCTATGATGGCGATTTTCATTTAGTGTTCAGGCCTGAGCCCTGCACTCAAATACTATTTTCTATTTTTTAAAATTGATTTTCACTTCAATAAATCACTTCCCCACTTTCACAGTTTTCAAAACTAACCTTGCTAAATGAACAGGACAGAAGATGAAAACTAAAAATGATGGGCTTATCTACAAAGTACACAGCCTTCAAGCATTCCCTGTGCCTGGCATGCACATGACACTCTCTTTGCAGGGGTACATGTAGCAATGTCCTGAGAACGTAGAGAAGTAACACATCAAGGATCGTGTAAGACACGGTGATCAAAATACTAGCCCTGGAAGTCATAATGCTGGCCTGTGCGTGCCTGTCTGTGTGTATGTGTGTGTTGGAGCGGGGGGAGGAGGGCAATGTGTGTGTGTGTGTGTGTAGAATCATTATGTGTTCACTGTAGTTCATATTGCATACACCACATGCATTTTGGTCAATACTGTGACATGTCATTTATCCAGAGGAGAGGAGAGGAAAGGAGAGAAGAGGAGAAGAGAGGAGAGGAAAGGAGACGAGAGGAAAGGAGAGGAGAGTTGAAGGACTGTTTTGGGACTGGTTGGTTGGTGGTTCTTTTGTTCTGGCTACCAGTTCTGTTTGCCTGCCCTTTTCCCTAAGGACTGACTCCAGGACTATTTTCATATTTTGTGTTGGACGATCGTGCTGTTTTCTGTTTGTGACCGAATAAAAGGCAGAAAGCCAGCCTTGTCTTTCACCTGATTTTGTCTGTTCACCTTGTGATGCTGAGGCCCTCCCCAGCCCTGCATCACAGTATGTATGTGCTAGACTCATAAAGCAATAATCAAGGGAGGGCTTTCGTGTTTATTGAACCAGGGAACCATTTTTCATTAATTCTGTTAATTAGCAGCAATTATTTGTAAGTAGCAATCAATCATTCTTCCTCATATCTCAGAATCCAATTGTATTACACAACCAGTGATCATTCTCTTTCCCTTTTGCATTTTTTGATATTCACTGCAAAATGTCTGCTTGCAGTTAAGCAGTCTATTGAACAAACACTTACGGAAAATCTAATTGGATTGTTGATTAGCATGTCTTTTAAATTCATATCTTTTTAATTGAAGACAGAGGCCCCTTTGTAGGACGGGCTTTCTCTCTGCACCTGTGAGCCATTGTTTCCGTGGTACATATTTAGCTTTTAAAGCGCATAATATATGTTAATATAAAACAAATATAAAAACCATGAATATGTTTAAGGATTGGCTGAGATGTGTTTAATGGTTTGCAAAACGCATAAAACTGCGTCTACGTATGTAGTTTTAAACTTTATATTAAAGACTGGGTACAAAAATTACTCTCTTGAATGTCCACCATTCTAGTCAGACTTCGCAGAAGGTGACTATGTGGAACCTCTCTTAGCAACAGCAGCGTGAATGCTGGTTCATTCAGTCATAACTAATAGATTTTATTGCAGTAGTCTCGCACAGTAAAAATGCATTATCTGCGAGGGAAGGATTCGGGAAAATAATTTCCCATAATAATATAAAGAACCCGCGCCAACCATGGAGATGGAAACAGTGTCTGTTGGTCAAGGATATGCTGCTAATCACATGCGGCGGCTCTGGCCAAGCAGAGGAAATCAATTTGAGATGTATGATTTATGTGCATTTTAATCAGCGTTTTGGAGTGATGGGCTCTTAGCGCTGAAAAACAGCGGTAATTCGAGGAACCGCTTCCCCCCGCTCCCCCCGGGGGGGATGGCGCGTAGGACGCGGAGCCGCCGACGGGGACATGAAGCGCGGTCGCCGTCCCGCCAGGGCAGTAAAAGGAGACGCGCTCCCAAACGAAGGCGTTTCGGGGCGGTAATGATGCAAGCCCAGCAGATAGGCCGCACGCTCCCGCTGCAGTAAAGCTGGGGGGAAGGGGGCGTCCACGGTCATATATCTCAGTCTGCGCTCCTGGTTGGAAACACGCGCAACATGGCATTTTGATTTACCAGGGCTCTCCGACTGCTTTTTAATGGATGCCAAATTCTTTTTTTTTAAAATGGTGCATACAGGCCATTCAGGCTAAACCAATGTAAATATAGACGTGCCACCACATAGCTATCGTTTGTTATTTTGTCGCCTGTCAGAGGTACACCGGGACGTGAACACGGTCTCCATTTTAATGCGTCTGAATGAAGCTCTGTGTAAGTCTATGTTGGACTGCATGTGGCAACCAGAGGCTGGCTGTGAACAGGTCTGATTTATAGACCCATTTCAGACTCATTTCCCAATGAACCCCTGCCCTCTGCACCATGCAGGACGCAACCAGCTCTTTCATTCACTGGCATCTCATTTGTAGGGCAGAGGGGGCCATTTCAGGGTGGGGTGCTTTTTAGTTGTTGTTGTTTTTTTAATTGATTTGTTTAATTTTAAATCTTTCCCCGGACAGGCTCTCTCACCACAAACGTGCCCTGCATCAGAAAGCGTAGCCCTCCAATATAAATATGCTCCATCCAAAGCAGTCATTTATGTTTACCGTGGCAACGGGAAGGGAAGCTGGCGGAGAGCGGGCCAATTTGCATGGCACCCTGCTGAGACACTGCCGCAGTGAGCCAGCGCCTGAGAGAGAGAGAGCGAGAGAGAGAGAGAGAGAGAGAGGGAGGGAGGAAGAGAGAGGGAGAGAGAGAGAGAGAGTAAGAGAGGGAGGGAGGGAGAGTGATAGAAAGAGTGAGAGAGAGAGAGTAAGAGAGAGAGAGAGAGAGACAGAGAGAGAGAGAGCAAGCAAGTAAGAGACAGAGAGAGAGAAATGGGGAAAGAGACAAACAGAGGGATGTGGAAATGGGAAAAGAAACAGACACAGAGGGGGAGAGAGAGTAAAAGAGGGACAAAGGAGAGGAGAGAGAGCGATAGAGGTAAAGGGGCGATGCTAATTTGTGGAACAGATTGGATGCCTGTGTTCTCGAGGCATGAAGGATGTCCTACTCTGTGTTCAAGGGTGTGTCGGTGGCGGCATAACTCAGCGCATGGATGATGGAGCAGGCTGTCACTGATTTACGCTGACATGGCAGACGCCTGCACGCATGTTGTAATCCATAGATCAGTAGCGCAGTGCTGCTGGTGTTCAATATACTGGGAATACTGGGCGAGGTCCCTACAGCCTTCCACAGCTGTATCTGGCACAGAGCTGGGATCTGGCATGGGTTGCCAGGTTTGGTGAAAGGGTGCTTCTTGTGTAAATGTAAATCCCAATGGCCGTATCCCAAAGAATTTGTGCCTCCGGATGCCCCTGTCAGCGAGGGCGACCTTTTGGACAAGAAGCCGTGTGAGGCTGCTGGCTTTAATGAAGTGGAGCACTGTGGCTGTCTGAAAACTGGCTCCCTTTAAATGCCCCCATCTGAACACCTCTGCTGAGCCGACCGCGCCTCTCTGACGCTCCTTCCTCCAGCTTCTGCACATGCCCATATATGTCCCCATATGGCTGCTGCATGGAGAAGGTGTGAAACCTGTTGGTTGAGGCCTTGGCACCACAAGGCTGCATGTTCAGAAGCCTGATCCTTGAGACTCAACCCGAGTTGCTTTAGTATATGCCCGGCTGCGTAAAGGGAAATACAAAATATTATCTGTCTAAGATGAGTTTCACGGCTGCGCCTGTTAAATAAAACACGTGGTGTATCTTGGTGGATATCAATAGGATGCATCAATAGGCTTATGGATAACATTTGCACAGCTGATTTAACAGATTAGCGAGCTCGCACTCTTCACTCTGTATGCGGTTTACCTGCATGTTTGAAGCAAATGAGTGTAGCAAAGAAGTTCAAGGTTCTTCAATTGAATTTTTCCACAAACCTTATCATGCCGCCTTTATGATATCTCTATTTAACGAGCCCAATTCACAGAGTCATTGAAGTGGTGTAAACAATTCCCATGGCGGATGAACTGAGTCAGATCATTACTTAACGATTGTTTAATACATCGAGGCTTCGAAGGAATTGTTCGTTCCGGCGTGCTGAGGAACATCTGATACTAACAAGCGTAAGGACAATGCTTGGTGGAGCATTGAGAATCGAGCAATGAACTCTAGGCCAATCAGAGAGGACTGAGCCAACCTAACCTCTAACCTTGAGCAATACATATTCCTTCAGCTTCTCGCCTGGGTTTCTGTTTACTCATATGCGCTGCTCTGTCAGGCCTTGATAACGTGTCATAAAGCAACCATCATCATTTTAACAGAAACATCCCTCATTTGATTTCAGCAACGCCACACAACAGAGGCCATATGAAAAAAAATATGCTTTTACAAAAAATCCATTGAAAAGGGGAAACATGCCGGAGACATCTGTCTTTTGTATTGTGAGATTTCTATCATTAGTCACTCAATGTCATTCTTTCTCTATCGCTTGTAGTACAGTATATAATTTTAACCTTTGCTTATTATGGATAATAATGGAGCGCGACTTTGCCAGCAATGGAATGAGGTCACATGATGGGGGGGGGACTTATTTACTATAATTATGACAGCTTTGTGTAGCCCTGCTGCCCCTCACACCCCCCCCCCCCAAACCCCACCCACCCGCGCTCCCCACAAAGAAGCAGTCACCACGGCAGCCTCTGTCTCGCACTCCTCTCCCTCTCTCTCTCCCTCTCTCCCTCTCTCTTCTTCTGACAGGAGGAGAGGAGACGGAGCTCAGGAGGATTGCGGCTCACTCCTGCAGCTGCCTACGCGGTGCTAATGAGGTACCTATGGGAGAGGGTAAGACTCCGACGCCCGCCTTGGCAGGGGGCGGGGGTTCGGAGGGGGGGGGGGGGGTACGGTAATGATGCTCCTGCAGGCCCTGCAGCCATTGTTTGCCAGCTGCAGAAAAAGGGCGAGCGGCGGACGCTTCGCGAGCCCCGCACTCCGCGCACCTGCATCGCGCTACGCGGGACGGGGTCACCTGACCCCCAGCTGCAATTACGGCGGGAGGAGGGAGGAGGGAGGAGGGTGGAGGGAGGAGGGGGCGTGGCGGCCGCAGGGCCACGCAGGCGCACTGAGCCGCCGGCTGATTGGTCGAGGTCGCCCTGTCGGCTCTCCTGGCTCAGCTGCTGACTGAAACCTGCTGGTGTACGTCTACAGGTGCTGTTAAAACAAACGGTCAAACTACCTGACAAAACAACAATGTGGTCATTTTGATAATTATAATTATAATAAAAATATAGTGTTCCTATGGAGGCTTCAGCTGTCCTCACGTCCAAAAGGCTGGTAATTCACCATGGTTTATCTCACATCGTTCAGAGATTTGTTCTCATCTGTTACTCAAATCTTTGCACACGTTCATCAACTATCTCTCAATGTTTAAACATAATATCATTTAAATAATATATAATAGTATATTTAATAGTATATAATAATATATAATAAGTTTTTTCCACTCTTGAATAATTGCTTTGATTCTAAACATGATACTAATTTCCCCATATACTAAACGGCTCTGTTTAAAACCAGTATTATCTTTCAGTTCTCCTCATGTTGTAAATTGAACAAATTAAATGTCAGGGAATAAGGACCAGGGTACCATCATGGGTTGGGAAAAACTGCTGTTAAGTGAACCTTAAATCTGAGAGCTACAAGATGCAAAACCCTTCATAAATAACATGGAAGAGCTGCCTGCTAGAAAATGAGTACTACATTAGTTTTATGTAGTATGCATTTTATTTGCTTTAACCGTAATTGTCAAACTCCTATGGCTAGAAAAATAAAAATAAGATTGCCTGTAGTTCTTAAAGTGGAGTTATATTGAAGAGAAGCATCAGTTTCCAATTTGTGCAATGTGCAACGTTCTAATATTCACCATGCAAGTGTTTGTTTTACATAAATCTGATTGCTATTTCATAATTGTGCCATTTATAATAAAAGAAATAGCACAGCATTTCAGGTTAAAAAAACTGTATTGAACAGTCTTGTTCTCAAATGGCTCGTGACTCCACTGAGCTGAACAATTATATTTCATTCCTAGCAGGTGGTATGTATAGGGTTTCATAAGTGATGAATTACAAGAGAAAGAGGTGCTGAGAGAGACAGAGACAGATATTTGGCAAAATACCTTCTCATTTAACTGAAGGGATGTGCCTTACAATAATTGGTCTTCTTTTTCTGTGCGACGCTATACCACATGAAAGTGATCAATCACATTTCTTATGGCTGTGCAACACAGGGCTTCAGTGGCAAAGCAATTTCCTTTTGGGAAAAGTCTGAAATGATATGGGCTATTGGGCAGGTTCTGAAGCTATACACATATTTTCAAGTATTTCACCCAACTATAAGGCCTGTTTTAATTCAAAATTGATGAATATCTCGAACACTTACGTGTAACTACATGGTAATGAAGTAGGGTTTGGAGATCATTTTGTAACTTGAAATGTATTCTTATTTCTTAAAATTGATCTGAGATTGTGGCGGATTGCGTATCGAATACAACCAATTCTTCCCTTCCCTCCCACTCTGAATACAGCGTGTTTGCCATCCAAACTGATAGAGAGGAGGAAGCGTTTTCTCTCGTCGGTGCAACACACCACGCGATCCAGCTGCAGAACAGCTGAGCTTCGGAGTGCAGGGGGAAGAGGTTTCCACGGCGGCCTCGGGCTGTCTATGGGAAATATTTATGAGCGCCAAGGAGATGTTCCCAGCGCCAATGATTAAAAGCTCAGCCCGGGAACACAGCGATCGCGCCGCTTCTTTACCAGGGAGTCGCAACCCTCCAACTCCCGGACATCTCTCCACGCCCATTAAACATTTATCACCCAGAAACCCCGGAACACCGCGCCGGCACATCCCTGGCCCACCGCCCCCCTTCGTTACCGAGTGACCTCCGCACAACTCTAACGATGGCATCAGCGAGAAGGAAAGGGAAAAGATCTCATACTTTTCAGTGTTTTCAGTCTCGCGGAGTTGAGGGTACGGCGGGAAGCGCTGAAGTTTCAGGGGTTATTGCTGCATCTCTACTTCCTGTTATGGCTTGGAAAAGTGCCTGTCAAAATATAGCATGAAGGAGTCTGGCTTAATTGCCATCTTGTTATTTAACCCTTCGGAAGACTCGAGGAAAGAGCTTAGAGAAGTTGTGAAAGTATTTCTGTGCACATGATGCAATGAAGATTTAATCCTCTTCCAAGATGGCTTGGAAGTATTGGTGATACTGGCTAGGTGGTTGTTTGTGTGAAACTAGAGTTCTGCAATTATGTGGCTATGTTAAAACACAACTTGACCAACCCTCTAAATGGCAGCTTCGAACCTTCTGTTAATTACAAGGTACTAACTCTGTATGAATAGCTTATTCTCTATGAAGCTGAGTGCACACTGTCCAATAGAATACTGTTACAGCCAACTGAATTCACACCACAGGAGGCCCATAGAGGACATGGAGAACTGTCCTCCTCAAGAATTTGAAAAAATCTATAAAATATAATTCTATAAAAATAACAAAAATGTCAAATCACTTTCATGTCCATTACTAAGCATCTAGGATAAAGAAAACACCCACTGTTAATGATAAAATCTCAACAGAAGCCTCTAGTGCGATGAAAAAATGTAGCATGGAGGATGGTGCCCTCTTGTCCTGCCTAAGCCTCCATTAGCTCTGAATGTAGCCATCTTACAGCACAACGGCTTCTCCTTTCATATCACGTACATTGCAAAAATGAGACTATTCTCCGGAGGCTATTTTTGTCAGTACTTTCACAATTCTTTTCTGTGCCGCCAAATATGTCAGAAGTCGCTCAGCTATAACATTAGCCGCTGAGGAGATGGCAGCAATGGAATGTAGCCTACCAATCAATGAACTGCATAAGAACTAGAAGAGAAACATGGTCACGTGGTTCCATTCAATTCTATACTTCCGCATGTGGCACCACCGCAAGATGGCTGCCACGGCACGGAAATAGAATTATTGATGAGTCCGCCATGTATTTCCTATGAGTGTTTTAGAAATTCAACGAACTCTCTCCAGAGCGAATTATGTTCCAAAAGCTCATATTGAGGTAATCAATAGAAGCAAGCAATAACATTTTCAATTTTTCTTGGATCAAAAAATTTTCTAGGCTGAACAGAATAGAAAAAATATGACCAAATATCACTATTCTGTTTACGTTGACTACAGGCACTCTGATCTCTGATTGGCTAAGAATAAAACCGATGAGAGTTGAAACAGGGTCTTGAGACAACCACAGTAGCTTCACAGCTTCATCACGTGATGGGGCCTATCTGCGCAGTGACTTAAGTCCGAGTTTTCGTTCTATTCTTGTCATTTTGCGATTAGCCTACATGGAATTGACGATGAGAAAATAATCAAATAGCAAATTGTTTACAACGTGTGCATGTTTTCTGCTGTTGTTGCCAGTTATATTGGAAATGTGAATGCATTCTGTCGCCTCGGATGTCAAGACATGAAAGTGAATGTTTGCATAAAAACATCATGAATGTGTTTGAGAGGATATATAAAACAGTGACAATATGACTATTGGCCTGTTATATCCTATTTGTTGCATAACAACGGTCCAAGTTCAACTACCAACGACAGTTTTGCTTGACAACGGTAAAATATGCCCAAACGGCTGCAGAAGAATATTTCAATTCCAGGTGATTAAATCGATAAAAATCAATAAATACAAAAGTAACCATATACAGTCATTGTTGGTAGCCCGTTGTATAAAGCCGCGTTTCCACCAAAAGTACCCGGAACTTTTAGGAACTACTTTTCAAGGAACTAAAAGTTTCCTTCAGCCCATGGACTTTAGACCGCGGTGGAAACGCAGACAACCATGGGCTGAAGGAACCTTTTAGTTTCTTGAAAAGTAGTTCCTGGGACTAGTAGTTCCGGGTACTTTTGGTGGAAACGCGGCTTTAGTTTTCTTCTCAGACTACATTTGCAAAATTGTGGATACAGCTGAAGAGCTCGCTTACTGCTTTTTAGATAACAGTTATGAATTTTGCAAGATTAGATAGCTAGCAACTGTTACCTTGGTGTTTTTACCTCGTGCTTAGTAATAAAAGTTTCAAATGCTTTGAAGTGAGTAATATTTCCAAAGACATCTCAAGCTACGTGTTGTAAGACTATTTACTGTAGCTCTAAGGGAGAACAGAATCTATAACCTGTTGGCTAAACAGTAGTTTGTGAATAGCCAATCTAACTAGCTCTAAAGTTAGACTAGATAAATGTTAGCTAGTGGTTATAAAGGCAATTTCAATTATATCCTGTACATATTTGTATCATGGGTTCATATCTCAAGTTAAGTGTTGTTAGACTATAGCATATGATGATGAAAAGTATTGTATCAATATAGCTAGGCCATTACATTTTTGGGAGTAGCCTAACCTACAGAAGGTTTGTTTGCTAAATCGGTTTCACCTTTGTTCACACGGTACTTCTGCCAACTAGACAGTTAACAAGCTAAATAGCTGTTTAACTAAAAAATTATTTTAGCAACTTGCTACTCCCGGCTCATTTCTCCCGTATTGTGATGGCATTTCTGAATATAGGCTGTAGAGCAAAATTATTTTTATCATCAGATTGTATATTAGATAGCCAGCAACAGTGTGGTAATTGGTACCAACCACCCATCACGATTAATGTAGCGTTTTTCTTTTTCTCTAGTTTGTTACAAGTGGAGCTACTCTAAGCCATAATGCAGGCATGTATTCAACTCTATGGTATTTCAGCTTCCAGTGGGTAAATATACTGCAAGCTCCATAATGTTTGGGACAATGGCATGTTTATTCTTCATTTGGCTCTGTACTCAATTTGCAATCAAACAATGCACATGTGGTTAAAGTACAGGCTCTACAGCTCCAAGTTGTATATTTTGGTATTTATTTTTCTATATTTAGCTTAAGATCACAAATCTAACGTCTTTGGAGAAATGCTCACCCTTTAAATAGTTTACAGTTCTTGAATCTACAGTTTAATTCATTATTATACATGTACAGTAAATTGAGTATGATCATTAGTCATCTTGGAACTTTATTGGTATTCAAATGAAGATTGATTATTTAATAGGGGAACAATTTGACAGCACCTGTTTTATTTTAATTGCAATTAGCCATATCTTTAGTTTTTTTCCCCCATCTAAGATATGACCACGATGAACATTTTAAGTGTCATTTTTTAAAATGAATTTATAGGGGGTATTTTAGTGATTTTCATAAGTTTTCTCCAGGGGGCTAATGCCTCCCCCAAACCCCCCTCATTTCATGGGCGGGGTGACCAACAACCCCCGCCCCCCGCCAACCACACCATCCAATTATTCAACACAAATATTTCTGTCCTCCCATATTCCACACCCTCTAGCCGCCACTTCTTCACACATGTACATGCTTACAATATCTGCTGTATCATGCTGTCTTAAGTAAAACCACTTTGTATTTCCCTGAAAATGACAACCATAAGTGTTATGCCAAAATTCTATTTGTTGTTTTTCTTTTTTGAGCATAATTTTAAATGAGCTACGATGACACCAACTGAATGATAAACAAACAAAAACCTCAGACATTAAGAAGCACACAGTTTAAATAAATGAAGGACGAAATGCGCGATAAATGTTTTGGGTGCAATTTCAGAAGATCTTGATTCAGTAGTAATAGTGCCATTGCATGTCCTCAAATTAAATATATAATCAAAATAAAAATAACCATAAAATGTCCAAAATCATTATAAATTAATAAAAAACAGTCCTGAGCCTCTGTGCTGCCTTAATAGGTAAAGTTAATCCTGCCCATGAAGACTTTTTTTTACCATGCACAGCCAAACGACTCTGGGGGCCTTGAAAAAAGGTACAGCCACATCCAACAACTGGGACAGAATGTCTGAAACAAACTTCAGAAAATCCATCATTATTGTTATTTTCTTTTCCCAAACTAAACAAGATATAAATGAATCCTTGCCTTGGGCTGTCTGTAATTTTATGAAATAAATATTATATTCATCATTTGACAGCTCTCTCTTTCTCTCTCTCTCTCTCTCTATATATATATATATGCGTGTGTGTGTGTGCCTATATGCCTATGTGTCCCTGTGTGTGTGTGTGTGTGCATGCGCGTGTGTGTATATATGAGGCGAAGCTTGAAGCCCAGTCCCCGAACTAGTAAAGGCAGCCCTGATGGGACAGCTCCGCCTTCCTCTGAATAATTTAGCACACTGAAAGGGCCCATGAATAAATTAGGGTAAATATTTGTTCTACACCAGATTCTATAGCAGGGAGTTAATTAGGCTGAAAATGGGATGTGTCTGCGCTTCATCGAGCATTGGGAGTCTGGGGTGAACACTCTCAAGTGGGTTCTGACTGTAACAGCTCACCAGCACCCACACCCCCTGACCACACTGTATCCCACAGGCTCTGACCAGACAAAACAAACCTCCATTGAACAGGGTTACTGTGTGTGCTGATGACTAGATACAACTTTATAATCTCTGCATTGGTCATGCGACACCTATCATCTGGTTCATGGCTTGAATGTAACAGTGTTTCTGTACACAGTAAAATGTCCAGTGCTAATTCAACTATTAACATATACCATTTGGTCCCACTCTGGAATCTAGGACCAAATGTTATCTGTTAACAGTTGAATTAACACTGGAAATTTTACTATGCCGTTGGATTCCATCTTGAATGACTACAAAGACGCACAGTGTGTCTGTTGTCATGAGTAATTGTCCCCCGTAATTAATCTCTTATGGTGCGCTACAAAAAAATAATGAAATTAATTACGGAAATTTAAATCTAAATGACACTGAACCGTACTGAGGAAATAAGATATCCATCACAGCGAAATTGGCTGGAAATAAAGCAGGAAATGAAGTGTCATGGAAGCTTGCGGTCAAAATATCCACTGCTTTCTCCTCTGTTCCAGGTGTGCCGCTGCTTCAAAAAGGAATAATTGCAGCAGGGCACTTGTTGCCAGGAGAGACAGGGCAGGCAAGAGCCCACTGGCTCCTCTGAATCTCCAGCGGCAGTACAAACAACAAGGACCAAATGCAAAAAAACCACCTGACTTTTTATTAAAAATAGACTTGCGGGTACTTTCTCGGCTTTCATGCCCGCATCTTAATATGCATCTCTTTATTTACCGCTCGTGGTTTTATCTCTCCAATATTGCAATGCATAATTCATGCAGTTTTGTCTTAGGCTTTTAAAAAAGAAAGTTTGAATTTGAGAGATTTACCGCACCAACAGACTAAGCATTATGCAATTTGAACCTTTTCCCTTGGCACGTATGTTCCTGCTCATTTACATTACTGTATGTCAGCTGGCAGCCCGGGCTAGCCAGTAGGAGCTGTGCTTCTAACCAGAAGTTAGCCGTTGTGCCCGTGCGCAAGATACTTAACCTGAATTTCGTCAGTAAATGTCCAGCTGTATAAACTGATACATTACGAACAGCATGTAAACCCCCCCCCCCCCCCCCCCCCCCCCGTAAACTATTGTAAGGAAGTTCCCCCTGGATAAAGACATCTAATAATATGATAAATAATGCAGGGTGATGTCTGCAGTATGCCTGTTTATGTATTTACAGTGTATGTGGAATGTCTGAGTATCCATAGAACGGCTTTTTAATGTCTATAGAAAATGTACGTGTCTGCAGAGTGTCTGTGCCTCTGTGCCGACAGAACTCCACTGCAGAATTCTGGAGAGGGGGTCTATGTATGGTGGAGAGACACAAATCATTTGGCAAAACACCCCGTATTTACAAAAACAAACGCAATAATGGATTTGGTCGAAACGTAGCTGTCATACAAAACATTAATGAGGTGGAGTTCTGGGACTGTTTTATTATTCTACTGATGCAGATTCCTGTTTAAAAAAAGATGTTGGTGCTAATGTGCCGTATGTGCAGTATAATGAAAAGACAACACTCCCTTGTGTGTTAATTAGTGCAGCGTCCTGTTGCGTGCGCCGCGTGGTGTCGTAACGAGCTATCCCACTGCTCTCTCTCTCTCTCTCTCTATCTGGAAGAGGTGGGAGGAGTACTCCATGCTAACTGAATTAGTTACAGTCCCACCCTGGCACTCTCTCTCTCTCTCTCTGTCTCAGGATTTCCTATGCTAGACTGGAATAAAATTAAAAGTAGATCAGTAGTCTTTCTCCCTCCTTTCTGTGGACGGTATCCCACAGTGGTAAGGGAGCATGGCTCCAACCAAAGGTTAAACTAAACTTCAGATGAAGAACAGGCACTGTACCCTTGATCTATTTCACATAACCAGAAGGAAAGGCATACTGTATGCTCACACACACACACAGACAAGCAGAAAAGCAGTTGGACGGATAGGTCCTTTAGACAGATATTATTTTAAAAGTAGACCTTATTGAGAAGTCAATATGTAGTATCTAACAAATTTAGATTTAGAAAAATATAGTTAGTTCTGAGTTGAGTGCTCATCCAGTCGGAACATTTCCAAGAAAAATAGCGTTTTATTTCATTTAAATTATTCATTCTTATAGATAATGCATTAAATATTCTCTCAATGCTCTTTGATCCTAAATCTTTTTTTTTTTAAATATTAGCAAAAAATTCTTAAGTCAGAAAATATAGCTAGATATATACATACTTGAGAAACCCACATTAAATCATATGAATTTTTAATTTAATTTAATTTAATTTTTGGTATCATGTTTAGATTTTTTAAAAAATCATAGAAAAAATAGTGTCTGTGGAAGTGGACTGATTGTGATAACTTCCTTGGCTTGCATTTTTTCATGGCTCTCCAGCATTCTGAGTGACTGCAGTTCCACATGGAAACCCAGGCCTGGGCCTCTTGTTTCTCCCAGAAACCCAGTCACCTCCAAAACAGTGCATTGAGACTGAATGCTATGCTGTATTTTGGGGACGCATTATTGTGGCAGTTCTTCTTTCCTCAGTAGCCCAAAGAGAGACACTTATGAAACAGTAGGAAGATGGATGTCTGTGACAGTGGCCATACAGGCTTTTTTTCATTTAGAGATGCTTGCGTCAACTCTCCAGAATGAATGGGCAAGAACAGAACAACCTAATCAATGAAAATGAGCGGTTCATATTCAGCTGACAGTAGAGACTTCATAAATTGCTCTCAGCAATATAATCTGGAAAGTCAATGTGCCATATATGTGGGAAAATATGTGCCTTCATGCAGATCCTGTATAATGGAGATGTAGCCCATGAGCTTTTACAAGACCATGCACTGGTACTGCACCACCAGGGGGCACTGTGGTAGGTGACAGCCTGCATGGCCTGAGGAATGGAGTAATGGTCTTGAGACATCTTGAGATTTTGCCACATGATGGTAATCTGAGACACTGATACTTATTGGAAAATTTCATTTTAACTATAACATGGTGCTTTGCCTTTATCCTCAAGTACACAACTGAAATACTGCCTTCCCCTGGAAAATTGGATCATGAAGCTGCTGTTCTGTGATAATAACAAAATCATTTGATACATTAAAATGGAACTACTTGCGAAAATAGCAAAAAGCTATCTTTAAACAAAAGTGTATAACACACGTTACGATGTAGGCAACTGATCCTGCCAAATTCCCTAAGGTGTGATATGTTGTATTTTTCCTATAACCAAATTGGCAAGTGCTTCATGAGTCAAGCCCATAAGAAGGACCATCGTCATCCAGTGATATAATGTTCAAGAAGACTGATTCTCCAGTAGAAACAGCAGAAAAGCAAAAAAGAAAGATATAGGACTGTAGAAGAAGTTGGGAGACAGCAAATATGAAGGCCAAAAAGTATCAATGTACAAACGCATGCTTGATATAGGCAGTTGATCAGGCGCTTGTGAAGCAAGACTGGATTGATTGAAAATTAAGTAAATGAATCAATCAATAAAGTCCAATACGATGTGTCATTCCATTTGATTTAATTGTTTATATGTTGGCTCTGAATGGTCCAGCATCACAGCCACATTATAAGGTGGTGATGCACATTTGGAACCAACTCCCTAATATGCAAACTTGAGAGGCAGGCCTACGTTGCCCCCGACTCCACTGCACAGCTGCAGACAGAAATAACTCTGCCGTAAGGAAAGACATTTGTGACAGGTACACTTGTTGTACACCTGGTACCTTCATAAAAAAACATATGCTCCCATGCGTTCTTGTCTTTAGTCTTTGGGAGCCTTTTGGGGTGTGGTGAAAACTGTACCCTTTAAGAAGATCAGGCCTTGCCAGCATTCCCTCCTCCCTCCTGACAGCAGCCTTACAGATGAAATGAAGGGGGAAGCTTATTTTTGGGTGCCGACAACAGAAAAAGTATGTCAACGGACAGATGGGAATATTAAGTGGCTGAAAGGCACCCGAAATAGGTCCCGTTGGTGAACCACGCTTTGGAGTTTCATCAGTCACTGGTCTCCAGTTTAAAAATGTAAACCCAGAGATCCGGGAAATGACTTCTAGAGCCGAGTTTTTGAGGAAGTTGGAAAACAGGCTGCAGATGATGTAATCTCATGAAACCGGTGCGCCACGCTGTGGCACATCCTACCTTGGTTTTCTTCTTCCTCCCCCTCACACCGTGAATTCTGAAGTGGGCGGACTGCAGATTAATCACCGTGACAGCGGTGACGCCCGTCTTACCCTTTACCAATTAATTAAATTGCTCTATTGATAATCAACTAATCTGAGTCAATGAAAGAGCTGTTTGCGCTGTCATTTAGGGCTCAGAGACAACGCTTCTTCCAGCAGGAGGTAAGGAACGTCCAGCAGAGAGATGTGGATGTCGAGCATTTGAGGGGAAACAGGATCCCCTCAATACCTGCTTCAAGGCTTAATTAGGCATCAGTGATGATGCAGAGGTCCCCCGTAGCTGAGCAGTCTAACACCCCAATCTCTCCTTTCGTAAGCACAGACAAGCAGTGATCTATCACCTGCTACCCAGGGGAGGCGCCACTGATAGGGAGGTAATGCAGACAAGACTGATGAAATCATGCTGGGAAGGGAGATCATTTAGATTCTCTCTCTCTCTCTCTCTCATGCTCTCTCTCTCTCTCTCTCTCTCTCAGTAATAGGAGCGGAAATAGCTGTTCCTTGCTTAAAAAAGCCTTTTTTCTTGGATTGAATATCTCTGGGGCAGATGTACCGATGAAGCTGGCATACCAAAACAGTTATTTCCTGTCATAATCTATTCAGTCAGTCTTACAGTGCCTCTGATATCCTGTGGTTTTTTTTCTGCAAGTGCACTATCCATATAATCTCCTTTAAACATTAGCTACATTCCTCCTCATTCATAACGGCCAAAAAATGTAGAGCAAGCGAAAACGAGAGGACACAGAATCCTTGTCAAGGGAAAGTGTGAGCTCCATGTATTGTACCTCAGCAAACATGGGAACCAATACTGAACTGATTAAACTCTTTGATTCTGGTCCCAAGCTTACCAGTTTGGACTGGAAAATGTTTATGGCAGAGGAAACCTTGAATGAGCGAACTGGAAGAAACAGTCTTTTGGGCTGGCAAGTTTGTGCAAGCGAGAACGCACCAGAGAAATGCAAAATTTAAGAATAGGAGTGTATCAGCGGGAGTGCACTTCACTGTGATTTTAATTAGATCAGTTTTTTTCTGTCACTTTACCTTGTTTGTGCAGCAAGCCAAGCTTTCCAAGAGGAATCTATTATCCCAGAGAAATAATAGTCATAAAAATTTGAAGGCGTGAGTCACGGCGTACTGAAGCTTGACATACTTAGCTTAACTACACATTTTGTTTTCAGCGTTCCTCAGTCTTGCTCGGCTTTTACATCCTGTTATCATATTTCTAGAACAATCAAATGACTCTTCACAGAATGGCATAATAATCAATTTGCCAGACACTTGACGTCACATTGCTACTAATGCTGCTTTATTTCACACATTGTCAAATGGGTCAATCAGATGGAAAATAAGCAGATGAAATTCATTACAAAGGGTACAGAATGGTGCCTATGAGGTCACACAAAATTACCTTGAGCTAATTCGTTTCTCTTGACCTGAATTAATTTCCATATAAATTTCCAGTTCAAATACGGAAAACAGTTCTTCTGGAGGAAAAAAAAATCCTCAATTTCGCTGTGGCGCCAATTACTCCATGTTCAGGGGAGTAAAATGCTAAACGTGTTTACTTCTAATTCCCTCGACGGATCTAAACCCGGTAAGCCACGCGTTTACCCATGCATTGTCTTACAGGGAATTACAATTTTAACGAATCGGTAAGCAGCGAGACGCACTGGGCACGGAATCTGCGGCGATCTTCAAGCGCGACTCACGAGGCTGCTGGCGTCACCATAGCGCTGGGAGAAAGTTAATGGCTCTGAAATAAACTCCACATGGTAGAACGGGAGGGACTGATTCTTCCTCTGTTAAAATTTTATAGTGAAATATATTTCAAACAGTCATCCTACTCCAACAGTTTTCTCTACAGTACAGACTGCCATCAGATAATCAGTCCACCTTTTGTGGCCTTTTATTGGTAAAGTGTTTGTCCAACAATATCCAGAAAGTGACAAGAGGATTCCATATTATATCCATAAGTCCAGCTGTACAAACATACAGAAATGTACACAGTTTAGTACAACACAGCCTCTTCCACTGATGCCCTTTCACCACAGTCAGGGTTTGCACCTTCTGTTTCCAATCTTACTCCCACAGTGCAATAAAAGCCCCTTTGTTTTTTGATAGACCCTTCAGGAGTCTGAATCAAGCATTTGCCAATATATACGCCAGTCTGGGAGGTGATGCTATGGAGTCTGTGTCTTCATGGTGCCTGACTCCTTCATACCGTTGCATGACTGATAGCTGATGAAATGGACCACACTAATCTATTTGGCTGTCATTAACAGCTAAGGTTAGGTGTGACTGCTGTATTGGAGTAAGTGTTGTGTGAATTAATGCCATCTTTGCACTGAAGCATGATTTTCCAGCTTCCACAGACTCCTCTGAAGCTATTTGTTTTGCCTGGTTTAGCTTTCACATAAATTGCACTTCTGTATTGTGCTGACACAATAACAATTACTCAAAAGCTGTCCCCCTCTGTCACTGCACATAATTAACAGACATACACACGGCCATATCGCCGCCTGTTTTCCATTGGGCGCAGGACAAAGTGACGGTACAGCTAGAAAAACTATAAACATGATTCAACTGAACACTCCTCCACCAAAGTACAGTAGCATTAAATATTTTATGATTAAGATATTACAGGCAGGAGAGTGTTTGCATTCAGAGGCGTAATTCTCTTGTACACCCTTACATTTTTACACCCGCACGAGCGGGAAACTTTCTCCATCAACCCTGCAAGATTAAAGCGCTTCCGACCATGACGGACGGCCAGAAACTTTTCATTGGCATAACTGCTCTCGTTAGCGCTTTCCTTCTCCAGCTGATTACTGCAACGTCTCATAAACAACTTGCTGAGGAAAAGAAAACTGTTTCCTGCTAGCCAGGTTCTTGTCATTAAAAAAAAGAGTTGGAGTTTAAAATTATGCTGCTCTGGACTAATTAACTTGTATTTTCTGTGTTTGCAGTCCAGACAGTATGTGTGGGTTTATTGTGCATGTTGTTTAACCTCTTAAAGTTCATGGCCATGAAATCAAATGCCGGCGTCTAAAAATACCATTCTCTTAAATTATTGTTTTATTGGTCACTGATTCAATGTTCAGTACTATAACACGCACACCGATGTAAAGCTTAGACTCTTGCATTTTGATGCAACTGTTATTGTGCTGTGGTAGAGAGCACTGCCTGCTCTCGTGTGTGTGTGTGTGTGTGTGGGTGTGGCTGGAACATTACTGCTTTGTTCAATCCACTCCAAACTTTTATCCTGATATTCTATACATCCTAGGGTATGATTGGAAAAAGAAATCTTATTCTGTCCAGTATCAGAAGTACACATAATCACTACAGAATAAAAAAAACATACAAAACAATCTTTTTGGATTTCTTTGTTGTTTTTCAGAATAAATATGTCCCTACTTAAAACAGGTGAGGATTCTTACAAAAAGCCCTGGGCTTTAAAATGCGTTTAAGGAGTTATTAAGCTATTAATACCATAAATGAATAACTTACATTTAACAGATATGAAGTCCACACATTCACTCTGTACAGGTTATGTACAACTGGAAAAAGGAAGAACAATTAAAATTTGGTATGTGTAGAGTCATGGCATCACCGCTTTTTGACACACCATTCTGGCATTCATGGCAAAGCTGTACTGCCACACTATGGATAAGGTTCAGTCATGACACTGGAGGAAGGCCAGTGACAGCGCCAGGAGGACATGTACAGCATCATACAAAATTGACACACGTCACTGCTAATTGCGCCTCATAAACTTGTGCTTTCGCTGTTTAATCTTCCTGTTCTCTGATACAGTGTCTGCGAGGTTAAATGGACCCGTGCCACGGATTTTTGAATCATCATGTTTCTGCCGAACCCACGTGAGCTGCCGCTGTGTTCCAGTAAGAACCCTAGAGGACATTGACATTACTTTGACACTTCCTTCAGGGAACAAAATGTCCGAGGTGTCTTATTGACCACAGATGCTCAGTTTCTAGAATGTCTGGAAATGAAGGCTAGAGTTTATGAGATCCTGCAATCTGACTGTTTCTAGCAGGTTTCTCCTAGAACCTTTGTTCGAAGTCAGTGGTTCAGTTGGCGTGCGCCTTCATATTAGAATCCCAACCATGGAAGTTCATGATTTATCATAAGAAATGCCTGGCCGCTCTTGTATTAGAAAAACAGATTTTTGGAAGCTGGGCATAGTTATCCCACATCAATGTGTCTTAGTCTAGGCCTGATATCATAAGGTTATGAGCTGGTCAAATTTCACATAATGACAGGACAGGAAAATTTCAACCTTACCCAAATTTTACCAGAGGTAACATATATTATACATACATTATCTTCTATTTATACAGCTATCTGTATTTTCTAAAGAATAAAATATGAATTGCCTTGCTCAAGGGCACCAGTTCACATCTAGGATCTTAACCTGTGGCTTTCTAGTCTCAAGTTAATTTCTCTGTCTGCAATAATCCGTAATGTATGCAAATAACAATGATTAAAATAGGGGTAAAAATAAACTCTCTCTCAGGAGCTGAAATTTATTCCTGAATGTCAGAGAAAAAGAGCTCTTCATTTCCTCCCTGTGAATTTGGCTGAAGTTGCAGAGGGAGCAGCAATCTGATTTGCAGTAAAATGAGCAGCAGGGAGATCATCATGTTTAGTTGATAGGGCGCTGTTTTCAAATCAGCGAACTGATTAATGCATTTTTTTCGCTTTACTTCCCCCGCAGTCACACTTCATCTGGGGTTCCTGAGCCAGCAATGTTAGACTGGTGGCAGTACCCAGATTGCAGGGATCACACTAGGCTTGTCGCGGTGTTACTATTTTGACATCGGCGTTACTTCCATCTAAATCACCTTTAATACCAGTGTTACTGGTATCTAACTTCCCTTTAAATTGATTGTTCATTTTCCTTGATTAACAAGTATGCCACTGCCAATAATATGAATAATCCATTGGCAGGTAAACACACAGCCTCTTTCTTCACATTATGTTGGGGAGATTAAAGAATAAATTCAATTTTGACAAAGAAAACTGATTAATCATTAATTGCACAATATACACAACCCTGTTGACTACTGCAGTAGCTTTCAACACAACCTGCAATAAAGGCTGACAATACATTCACTTCAAGATTGTTTATATGAGATAATCTGCACATTGCCAGTCTTTGCTATGAATATTCTTCGAGTGTAAGTGCAGTGAACAAAGAAAAGGCCACTAGACCCACATGTAGGTTATCCACATTTTAAAAAAATGTTGATAAAATGTGTACAATTTTGCAATGCAAATAAAAATTATTTTATTACTTGCCTAATAGCCTAATTGAGGTGAACTGGCTATATCAGATGGTACTGAGTATTATTGGTATTTTGGTTTTTTATTACACTTTGATAGTTATAATCAAGCTCTGCATTAATGAAACTGAAAGTGTTTTATAATCCAACGACGAATAGTTGATTCAAAGCCCCACATGAATAAATCGCAATGCTCTGTTGATAAATGGAAACAGAAGCAGTTTTTATCCGTGAGATGGAAATTTATCACAAGACACTGCTGAAATACAGAACTCCATTGCATGAGACACAGGCTTCACCTTTAGCAGTGGTGACCTGTAAATCTGCAGGTTTGATTCCCACACAGGGCCCAACTGCTGTACCCTTGAGCAGGGTACTTAAGCATAAGTGCTTCACTAATTACCTCAACCTAAATGGCATCAACCTGTGCAAATGGATAATGTACAAATGTAAACTGTGAAATTGCCCTGGTAAAAAGGTATTGCATGATGCAATTCTGTAAATACCTTCACAGCATTAATGCGTGCCAGCATATCCCACTCAACAACAACAGTTCTTTTGATATCACAGCCTTCTGTAGAGTGATTCTCTCAGCAACCATTTCATAATAAAGAAACACACCTGTAAGGCATACAGAACTACAAAAGGATGAAGGCAGTTTCTGTTGTTCTGCAAATGACTATTTTTTTTCTTTTCAGAAAATTTCCTCAGTGTGAAATCTTTTAATTTTCCCCTTAGCCTCTACCTGTAGTCACGTGCTCTGAAGTGGGCACCAGTGAGCAGTGGTTCTCTCTCTGTACCCTGGGGAAAATAGCAAACCAGAGGAATGATAGAACTCGGTTGGATCAAATCAATCCGTGCTGGTGGAAGGCTTTTTGTGCCCATTGGTTCAGGTGCAGTGCTCAGGAATACCTATTAGATCACAGGAATAGTTTCTTTTGTCACTTCTGCATTAGGAATCTGGGTTCTTCAAGGAACAGCACGTATATTAAAGTTTCCATTTCCCCGCGACTCGGAACGCCGACACACATTCTTTTATTTGCCCAGCGAATGGGATCAAGCGGCGATGGCGTCCGCGACAACGAAGCTCGCGGCGGCCCTCGCGCGCTCCCGGCCGCGCTCGGTCAGAAACATGAAACGGGGTCGACTGACAGCACGCTAACCGGAATCCTTCGACTTGTTCAGGAGCAGAACGTTTCAAATGAAACGAGACTGTCGAGGGGGGTGAGAGAGAGAAGAATCCCTCTTTTGTTTGCTCGTTTTGGTGCGTCTCTTTCCTTGCCTCCTCGCGGCTCTCGGCGCGATCAGACGAACGCGCGGACGGAGTGGATCGCCCTCCGACAAGCACTTTCAGGATTGCTCCTCAGATTACAGAGGGCCCCGTAATTGCTTCATGGAGTCGGGAGAGATGCGTGACTGGAGCCGCCGAGGTTGTTGGGACGTTTGTAGACAGGAAAAAAAAAAGCTTTCAGTTCTGTGATTATTGCTTCCCCAGGTCTAGGTTTCTGATTCTCAAAGCATTATATTCAACTTTTGATCTTTTATCTTTTATATACTGGCCACTGCTGAGTGACTGTGTAGTGACTCATAAAACTAATTTCCAGTAATTTCATGTTCTCTAGAATTGTTTTATTTGGGTATATATCACAGTCTGATATAATATATATATATATATATATATATATATATAATTTATTTATTTATTTTATTTATTTTATTTATTTATTTGTCTCTGTACACCAATTTTAGAATTGTAATCAAACAATCCACATGTGGATTAAAAATGCAGATTCTCAGCTTTTATTTAAGGGTATTTGTTTACACATTTTACACATGGTTTCACCATGTAGAAACTGGTGGTAATTTCTATTTTATTTTATCTATAGCCCCCCCATTTCAGGGCACCATAATATTTGGGACAAATGGTTTCACAAGTGTTTCTGAGTAGTCAGGTGTGTTCAGCTTCAAGAGAGCTTTCAGTATCTAGTCTTGCTCGTAGGCTTTTGATTGCCTTTGGAGTCTGTTATTGGTGTTTGTAAACATGAGGACCGGAGTTGTGCCAATGAAAGCCATGGAAGCCATCATGAGGCTGAGGAATACGGAAAAAAAAACAGTCAGAGAAGTAGGCCAAACCTTCGGCTAACCAAAATTAACTGTTTGGAACATCATTATTAAGAAAGAGAGCACTGGTGAGCTCAGTAATCACAAAGGGCCTGGTAGGCTAATGAGGTTGATACAGTTACAGTTGATAACCAAAGAATTCTCATCATAATGAAGACAAACCCCAGAACACCTGTCCAACAGATCAGAAACACTCTTCAGGAGTCAGGCGCGGATATGTCAATGACTACTGTCCACAGAAGACCAGATATAAACCACTAGTTAGCTACAAAAACAGGATGGCCAGGCGACAGTTCCCTAAGAACCTAAAAGAACGAACAAAGAATTCTGGAAAAAAGGTCTTGCGGACAGATGAGCCCAATATTCACTTGTATCAGAGTGATGGCAAGAGCAAAATGTGAAGGTCAAAAGGAACTACCTAAGATCCAAAGCACCCCCCATCACCTGTGAAACATGGTAGCGAAGGTGTTATTGTTTGGGCATGTATGTTTGCCACAGGTCCTGACTCACTTGTCTTCCATGATGACGTAATTGCTGATAGCAATAGCAGAATGAATTCTGAAGTGAACAGAAGCATCTCCTCTGCTCAAGTTCAAGCAAATGGCTCTAAACTCATTGGACAGCGCACCGTCCTACAGCAAGATATCAAGATGATCCCAAGCTTACTGCTAAAGTAATAAAGGAGTTTTTCAAAGCAAAAAACTAATTCTTGACTAGCCAAGTTATTCACCAGATCTGAATCCAATTGAATCCTATTACAAAATTAAAATAGTGGAGTACAGTGCCAAATCAAGAAAAAAATGTCTTTGTCAAAAATATTATGGAGCTCACTGTAAATAGCCTCAAATTAAAGCTGGCAATCTGCACTTTAACCTTGCATTCATTGTTTTGTTTCAAATTCAGTGTGCTGGAGTTCAGAGCCAAACAAAAGTTGTATCACTGTCTAAAATATGTGCAAACTGCACTGTATGCGCTTACGTGTGTGCGCGCGCGCGTGTGTGTGTGTGTGTGTGTTTGTCTTCCTTCTTCCTCCTCTACCCTCAACACACTGTGCATGATTCATGACCTGTCATGGCTCTTCAGACTGGGTTTAGCATGAGGCTGCGTTGGCTTGGCGGCCACTGTCTCCGGTTACATTTTGTACTTCTTCATGCGTGTTGGAGCGGGCCCCGGTGTCTCTGATCTTCCCTCTGTCTTGTATCTCATCCATCCGTTTAGCGGTAACTCAAAGACTCTTCTTACTGGGTTTATCGGCTTTGGAGTTTTTCATTTTTTTGCAGGAGTGTCTGTTCTTCACAGATTGAGGGTTATGACCCCCTTGAGCGAGATGTTTGATCAGCTGTTTGGTGTGTCTAGGTTACCACGTAACTCTCTGGCAAAACAGCCGCCAGTGTTAAGAACTGAAATTTCTGCTGAAGAATTTCATATTGGCGAGCTGCGACTATGTTGTGCAGCGCAAAACAAGCAGATGGTTTTGGAGATGGGATTGCAACTGCTAAGCTTGCAGGGACGTCAAAGGCTACATGTTCAGACCTTGCTTTTTTCCACTGGCTAAATGGATATTCAATATACAGCACTTGGCCAAGCTTATTCATGTCTACTGTCCAAAAAAATGTCAAAATAGCCATGACAACTAAAGACACAGAAGCTAAATAAAAGGATAACGATATTCCTCTGATTTCTCTTTTGCTCTGTATTTAATCAGTGGTTTTAATCAGGCTTTTATATAGCATGTTACTTTGTCAGAAGAGTAGAATACATCATGCCTTTTTTTACTGGTTTTACTCTTCACTGATGGACTCCGTATATCATTTCTGGTTACTTTACTCCGTGTTTATATGATCTTTGTGGCTGGGTCATATGTGCAAGCTAATTGCGGAGAAGCGTAGAGTGTGGGAGACGGCAAAGGAACTAACCGCACAAGTAACTGCATCAGCGTACAGTGCATCCTGTACCCAGAGCAGCCAAGCATTGTGGGAGGCCGGCTGAGATTCACGTCACATCCAACGCACATAGGTTGTACAAGCAGCGAGTGCACCGTGCACTTCAACTCCCGTTCTTAATTGAGTGCGCTGGCCTGACATTTTGTTTTGAGTCGACCGACGTATCTGCTGCTCAGATAATAATTTGCGGTGGCCACAACAAACTTGATAGGGTGACAACCGTGATCTGTGAAAAATCATTTTCATTGTAATCAGCTTAGCTTCTCCTCATCTTTAGAGCTGCAAACTTTCTCTGTGCATAAGCAGCTTTCTATTCTCTTTACCCTTGTTTATCCCCCCCCTCCTTTTCCTCTGCCAAAATCATTTTTCTTATCAGCATTTGCAGGCTTCCTGTCGGTGGGAGGGGCGAGGTTTGACAGGATACCCTTGCCTGGTGATTTTCATATTCATGTGAATAATGCTTCTAATTTGCATGTAATATAGCTGCTGTGAATCTATTGTGAGCTTTCAGCTTTGTTCAATGTGTTACAAT
Source organism: Anguilla rostrata (assembly GCF_018555375.3). Lineage (NCBI taxonomy): Eukaryota > Metazoa > Chordata > Actinopteri > Anguilliformes > Anguillidae > Anguilla > Anguilla rostrata. Next base: position 32,653,717 of record NC_057940.1, on the reverse strand, counting down.
GCCTGCTTATTCCTGTGGTTGCACCCTCGATGTTGGACTACACATGCTCTCACCGTGGGAGGTTTAGTATAAGGACCTCAGATCATTCTACCTTTCTTTTTGATTAAAAAAACTCACTCTTTGCTTTCTCATATGGCTAATGTACATTCTTCACCGGTCACCAATTGCCTTCCTCTTTCCAGCTTGTTCTAATGCAGCTATGCTTAACTATGGAATTATAAAATAATTGTCCTGTTTTGTGTTGTAAAGGACAGTCTCATCTACTCCATCCTGATCGAGTTACCTTTCCCAGGGATAGTTTACCCAAAATAAGGAACCCTGATATTACCACTGATACCGTTGTTCACTATTGCTACTATATTCAAATATATTTGTATCATCTAAAGTTTTAGTATAATTGAGTCTATATAGCCTTCTATAATCCTGCCTGCAACCTCTAGGGTATTACCTAGAACAAGCAAGAACACATCTTTCATGCAAGTCCCTGCCTCTTAATGCTGGATATCCACTGGTTTGAACAGATCTTAACTTTTTATTGATTACTTTTATGGCATTACAAGATCCAGCCCCTGAGTACATCTCAGGTTGCAGGCTCGGTATCTACTATAATGGGTCTCAGGCCATCAGATAAAGGGTTTCTTTGCACCCCTGTGACTGATTTAAAGATGCATGGCACCTTGTATTGTCTGTCTATGCCCCTGAGGAATGTACTGCTGGAAATCAGGGCTACTTGTAGGCCTTTTACTTCTGCTATCTTTTTGGTCTAGTGAATTTTCCTGTTTTTAATGGTTTCTAATGTCTTGCTTATATGTGTGTCTGTTCTTTGTTATTTATTATTATTTTTTTAAACATATTTATCCTATGGCATTTGGAAAGCCCTTCCATTAAAGGACTGAACAAATAAATTAAACATGACAATGATGGTGATAACAACTACAATAATGCTTCTTCTTCTTCTTATTATTATTATTATTATTATTACTGAATTGCAGTATTGGTCCTCGCCATGTAGTTTGATCAGAACTGAGGTATGGATTTGACTTTTTGTTTCAGGTGCATTCACTGATCAGTGGATACTTGAAACACAATGAGATAACATAACCATTCAAGAGCTGTGCTCTTTTATCTGAAGGAGATTCTTCAGATAATCATCATGGACTCCGACCAGAAACACATTGGTGATACACTGATATCAAATGTGTAAAGAACCCCTCACTGCTCCTGTAGTTTTCTGCAGTACAATGACGTCACCTAGATTGAAACGGTTGCAGATTTATATAACATTAGAATTGAAGGTTTCCCTTGTATATATTCATGGTATACACCATTCATATTCACAGGCTGTTTGCATTCTAATGATGAAAACTGAAATTAACGATTGAGATATGCACAAAATTTGCAAGCACGTGGAAAAATAAGCAATTGATCACCCAGCTCTTGATAAAAAATGTATTTAAAATAGGATTTTTTTCTGATATCACTATTTTCTCCTCCCTATCTGCCCTGAAGCAAGATTACTGGCAGTTGCCTAATGGTGTAAAATTGGATTTAATGCTGACATAATCAATTTGCCCTGAAATTAATGTGGGGAAACTCTACTCCTCTGAGATGTTTGTCACTAATGTGCATGTTAAAGCCATGCTCTGACTGCTTATAATTCGCCACACTGTAGACGACATCATCAAAAAAGGAAGTCAAGCCATTTCACTATAAGTGATTTTACCATCCCGATATTTCATTCCGTAACTATATGTGGTTACATTTTTCTACATATACAGTATATATAGCCTATATAGAATGGGCCTCTTGTTTTCTGATGAGTGGCTGTAGCTAAATATCTATTAGTACTATGCCTAATTGTATACTGAAATGAATTTACATATTTCAGGAAGGAGTCTTTTAAAGTAATGCAAATTTTATTATTAAAAAAATTAGTTATTGTAAGCCATTGACATCTATCAATGCCCATTCAGGATTGTTCCCTAGACTGTCTTTTATGTATTTGACAAGGACAGTACTCGGTGTTTAAACATCCCTGATGACATCTGATGTGTTGTTCCAAAGTTAGTGAGCTGCCCAGCTTAGGGCTGTGTTTGCAAATTCTCCTCAGCTGTTTTAAAGTACACTTTTGAAGAGCGGCGCACATTTGGCTGCTTAAAAATCTAAAACAACAATAAAACACTGTGCTATGCTGATATTCACAAAACCTTTAGGTTTGTACTTAAAGCCTAGTCACATATACTGACATTAATGTCACCACTTGGAGGCAAAAAAACGTAAAAAACCATGAGATGTAAATAACATTGAACAGGATGACAATACATTGCAGGGCACACATGCGTACTCATACCCTTTTGGGAGATTTTAAGAGACCCAAATTATTAAGACCTAGCAACATGTACCACCTAATCTATGCTGACATGCAAAATTTGAACTTTTAACATTGACAGAACTATTAATGTATGTGCAGAGTTTTCATTCATAACATATAGAATCAGGAAACTGCAGTATGTGTGTGTGTGTGTGTGTGTGTGTGTGTGTGTGTGTGAGAGAGAGAGAGAGAGAGAGAAAATAATATTATAATATTTATCACAAAATCAGAAATCTGACATTAATGTTGCCACAGAAGATTTAGCTGTCAATTCCATGCTGGCCTGAATACATAACAAAATGGTTTTTAAAAAAAACTTCCATCTTTCCATGAAAGAGAGCAATGTCTGCACTTGCAGGAAGTGAAAAGATATCCTGTGATTCTCAGTAATGGGGTAAGGCACTTTAATTACATCCTGCTACAAGCGATTACTCTCCACGCGGCTCCCTCTGAGTGCGAGGCTGCCAGGGTTCCCTTCCTGATCCGAATGCACACCAGCGTCAGACAGCGCAGCGGGGACGGCGCGCTGTGCATGAGCGTGTTTATGAGTTCGTGGAAGAGTCAGGAGTCTAAGAGCTCTCTGCAGGGGTCGGGCTATTCGCCGTCAGAGAAGAACCCCGCTATTGATTTCCTTTATTTGGCCGGCGAATACGACTCAGTGTTCATTTGCAGTGACAGTCCAGGAAAGCAAAGGGGGGAACGGGATGAAAGGGATTGCGTTGCATGTCGGCTTTGAGAGGGTGGCCAAATTGGAAAAGGCGGGTAATGGAATTTGACCGGGACGCCGGGGTTAGCACCAGTATACTTGAAGGAATATGCCGACGCACGTGTATCCTCAGCTCGTATCCAAAAATGACAGGATCTGTGAAGTCTCTATGAGAGGGGAATAATCTGGGAGTGGAGCATGGAACACAAGCTTCCTTTCAGCCACAGCAAACACAATGGCATTGTTCTTTAGCAAACAGCCAGTCACCACTACCTCAGTTATGCCACAAAATGTGATATGCATTTTATACAGGCTATAGCATTTTTGTTTCTGTTTAATTTACAGATTTCAGGCTACCTCACTGTAATTTGTGCCATGTGCACTTTTAAAAAATGATCAGTATGTACTGTGATTGGTATTACATCAGATAATTAGCATAATTTAACTTAAATAAATCAATTTGCAGCCCATTGTAGTGGATTTAAAGAAATCAATTTTTAAAAAATTTAGTTTTCAATTGACAGCCTTAATATAGACTGGTATTCCAAAGGGTGAAGGTATTATTGCAAAGATTCATAAAAATAGTGATGCTGTTCATCTGCTTACGGATGCATATAACCGTTCTGTCAGACTGCCACCTCTCATAGCTCAATTATGCCTATAGTTTTAGCCAGTAGAGACAAAAAATCTCAGCATTAAGTGTAATGCTTTGCATAAACATAATTTAAAACTAGCAGACAACAAAAACAACATTCGTTTTCAATAAACAAGCACATCGACAGCATGACTAATATACATTTTTTAAAAATCTCTGAGCCAAACTGGGCCTTTCTGTTGCTTACAGTTCAAATGGTCCACAAGTGCTCTTAGCTAGGCTATTCTGAATAATAGTAATAATAGCAGACAATTGCCTTTTTCAAATAGTTTTAAAATATTATTTTCCAGAATAGGTCTTCCTGGTGTTAAGTAAAACAGTGAGTTTGTATGGTACTACTGTTTTACCGAGCTAGCAGTTGGTCTGCCTTGTCCACATAAAAACTTGGGGGATTCTCTTATCTTTGTGTACATTAGAGGAAAGGGTAATATATTTTTATTAAAGGATTTCTTGTCAAAGTCAATTTTAAGTACCCTTCATTTCAGTTCAGTTCAATTGTATTTATATATAGAGATACCGTCATATGAAAAATGAACAAAATAATATGAAAATAAGAAATATGAAAAAATAAAGCAAAACTGAGCCTGAACCCCCAAAGATCTATCAAATCAGGTAAAACAAAAACAACAACAACACTCAGACAGTGGGGATAACTCCCTGGGGGGGGAAGAAACCTCAGGAGGAACCTGGATAATGATGGGGAGCCCATCCTCCACTGGCTGACCGGGTGCCAATAGTCAAAGCTAAATGGTAGGATATAAGGCAATGGAGAATCTATAGGAGCAAACAGACAGGCAGGTTACAGCCTGAAGTGTAAACTACAGGGTCCATTAGATCTGCCGGTCACTCCCTTCTTTTCCACATGGCATCTTAATTCCAATACAGTCTTCCGGCTGCACATATTTAAACATTACAAATCCCCCTATTCTTTGCTCAGTGTATAAAAGCACATTCTCTTCTTGTTTTGACTGTTGAAAACACCCAGAAGAATTCAGCCAAATGGTTACCATGTCATCTCACGACATGGGTGAAAGCAAATTACCTCCTACATAATAATCTTATAATAATTTTACCCTTAAATTCATTATAATGAGGGCCATTCACTGGAAGATTACATGGAGCAATGGTCAAGTGACTGGCATCCCATAGGCGAAGCTTTATTAAAAGAAAAAAGAAATCAAGACCTACCATTTACTTAAATGAAAAGTCATCCTCTCGCCATATGAGGTCTGCCGGTTTCATAATTCTTGTCATTGCTATAGCATTGACAATTTTTGCCCCCCAACCCCCCCCCCCCTCCTCAATTATAATTGGTGTGCATTAGAGCTTGTTCTTTCCTGTGCAGTAACAGCGCTGCTATATTTTGGCACAGAAGCGTAATTTCGCCATTAGACAGCACTCCAGGATATTTATCATCATTTGTCATCATTCCGTGTCTGTGGGCGCACATTCTGAGCGTGCAGCAGAGCACTGACGGGGAAAATGAGCAAAACAGAGCTCGCTGTAATTAACTGGGAATTTCCAGGTTGCAGAAGGCACATCTCATCCACGTCTTACTTTGCACAGAAAAGATTTGCTTCAGACAGCAACAGCTTACCAGAAGCGAACAGCTCATACCAGGGCTTCGGAGCTGTCCACTTGGGCATACGGAGTCAGAAAGATAAAGATACATTTCAGGTTCGGGAGCAATGAGGAGGCGCTTCCACTTAATAAAATAAATCCTGCCACAGCCGAGGGCCAGCCGACGCCCTGTTTGAAATTCATTTCATTAGCATGTCGGTTCCGGGGCAAACTTTCCACAGATATATTGCCAACTGAAGTGAGCTTGTTTATTCAGAAAGCAGTGGCCTGTCTTATTTGCGCTATGGATATTTACGTCCATTACATAGGCAGCAGACAGCCCGTAAGCCACTGAGGTGTGTGTTACTGTCCACTATTCTCAGCAATAATTACTGCCTCTCAAGACAAACTATAGCATCCATTTTAGGGGAGCCCGTGGTGCTGCAGCAGGACAGCGGCCTCCTCGCCCCTCTCCTCACAGTGGGACTGGGGACAGGCGGGCCGCCCGGGCACGCAGGCGCTCAGAGGCATGGAACTGTGGGAAAGCCCCGTCCCGGGAGGATTGATGGTGTGGAGTCAGGCGAGACGCCGGCCCCGGAGATCGGCGCGGGCCGGTCGTGTCCCGACAGGCGTCTCCCCTGGGAGGGCCCCCACCTGCGCAGCCGGAACGCGGGGGCGCAGAGCCCACAAAAGCGCCGTGTAAACACACCTCCCTCCGGTGCGGGACGTTCAAAGCGCCTTTCAAGTCCGCTCACCTGCGCGGGCTCGCGGCCCCCGGTCTGAGCCCCGGCCCCGCCCCCAGCCCCCGCACGCACGCCAAAACCACATGAAACAAAATGCGGGCCCTACGACGCACCTCGCCCGAGCTCGGCGACTGGGGCTGCCGTGCGGAAAGAAAACCTCTGAAACCCAGAGAATCAAGCCAAAATCTCCCTAAAGCCCTCTGATTTGCTGCTACTTTTTATTTTTATTTAAGAGATGTTTTTTCTGCTGGCTGGTATTAGCATACTTCTACTTTACCTGGGGCAGACATGGAAAAAGCCCCAGCGCAGATCCGATGGGGGAGGGGAGGGCACGGTCTACTGTGAACAAGATTATATTACCATAACTTATGCGATATTGATCAACGGGGCCAGGAAGTGTGTCGGCTGGTGAGAGTTTGGGGCCCGGTGCAGCTCGAGCCCTATACAGCACTGAGAGTTTGGCAGGGTTCCCTACAGAAATAACCACAATGACCACACGTCCACACAAGAAGGCCCCAAGGATTTTCTGTTTTTCCTCCTTCTTCTTCTTCCTGCCTGATTACATCATCATCAATGATCCAGGGCCACACAGAATACATCTCCTCATTGGAAACTTAGTTACTTTGAAACTATTTATGAAACATTGGGTAGCACTGCTTTGGAGTACAGCTTGTTTAATTTGTGTGAGGTAAGATAGCCAATATTGTTTCTTGTAATTTGGTGTAATTTTTATATGAATACTTTTAAGGGCAGGCCTAGATTTTGCCAGTTTGACTGAATGACAATGCTTTGTGTGTGTGAGTAACCAGGCATTTTTGTATGCTGAAAGTGTGCTTTTCATCAGACGGAGTTTACTCCATCAGTCCTTGCGTGCAGGAGTCAGTGCGGGTCTCATTAGCATTTCTGCTCTAGATACAAGGGGTCAGGACAGTGAACAAGCAGTCCCGGGATACTCTATGAAGGCTGCAATAATACATTCAGATCAGATCTATGATCTGCTCACTCATAACAAAATGTAGACTTCTAGTTTTCATTCGGCTACAACTGCAGCCAGACCCATGGGGCAAGTTGGAACTTGTGGCTGCCAAATGCATTTTGTGCATATTGTATCATCCCCTCTCTTTCAAAGCTTTCCTCAGTTTTTTGAACAGCTGAGCCATCGCTGAAAAATCTCTAAACGGACTTAGCTCATCTGTACCCGAGCAAAGCGCGTGTTTGCATTTACTTTTCTGTAACCAAGGTGAATCTAAAGAAGGTATGCTGCACTGTGTGGAAAATTGCCCCAGTTAAGTTTTCCCAGGTAAATTGAGACAGAGAGTTTCTGTTTTTGTGTCCCCATGTGTTTTCTCCACATGTTCGCTTTCAGCTGGGGAGCGAGTCACTGTCTACTGACATCATCGCAAGTTGACAGGGTGTATCTGCGGCACAGCACTAAATCTCTTAGCTCAGAAAAGCTCAGGAAACTATTTCTCAAATCGCCCTGATGTCCTGTCAGGCAGTGCTCCTACGTTTCCAGTGCTGATAAGAGTTCAAACTATTCCGAGCGGTCTCCCATGTGGGATTCTTGCCCTAATTCGGATACAAACTGGGACTTCAAAATGTTGCCTTTAAGTCCTTTTGCACAATATCAGTTTTAAAATTGATAGTAACTGTGGAATTGTTTAAACCTCTGGCCACTGTTTCTATTACAAAGGCTGAGTGTGATTTTGTGGTAGAAGCACTGAAGTGTGCTTTGTGTATTCATTTTCACCGACTACCTAAGGTAAACATTCAACTAGCCTGAAGTCCTACAAAAAAAGGTTTAGCCGTTGTTCTTTGACATTCGGTGATTAATAAAGAGTAATCAAACAGTACATCTTTCGAGCCAAGAAAAATGAATCAGTAATGTAAGGTGCAGAACGTTGCTGCTTATATCAACAGCAAAGCAAACACACTATACAATATGTCACCACCTGATAAAGGTGCCATTAAAGGCAGCCATGGTTGTTTTATGGGGAAATACACCTGCTACTACTCATTTAACTACAACCTTATTTGGACATTGACATTTGATTTAATATCCGTAAACAATCTAACTAACAATCAAACTAAATACAGGTGTGAAGCAACAAATGGTTACCAGTACATGGCCCTTAAAATAATCCCTAATAAATGCTTGGTGGATCCTAAACAGCACTTTCCAAGGGATAAGGTTTGTTTTTTTATATCATATTCTTACTGCCCTTTTATTTACTTAATTTGCAGGTGAAACATTGCATGCGAGGTCTTGTTTAGGGAATGGCTCTCCTTTTGAACGCATATATAATATATGCGAAATGTCTGTCTGTTCTTCCACGGTACATTACCACTCCGACCAGTGATGTGTACCGATGTTTCCATTATAACCTGTAGGACTGAGAAGCTGCATCTCTCCCCACCAGGGCCCTTTTCACATTTCAAGTAGCTTTCATGGCATGACGTGCAGGATGCCTGTATTGGCAGACACGCAAGGCGGTGAGAATGAAGAATAACCCCGTTCACCTCCTCCATGCAGATATCTCTCTCTCTCTGCTGTCCTTCAGTCTCTCCCTCTCTCTCTCCCTGACTCTCTCTTTCCCTCTCCCTCTCTCTCTCTCTCAGTCCGTAGGATGAGGTGTTGACCGGCAGCGGCTGCCGGTTTGACGAGGTCCTCCTGCGTGCTGTCACGCCCGCGGTGGAGCAGGTGGCGGGCGGCGCTCTGACAGCTCGCGGGGCCGGATGCGCTCCGGCTCTAATGACAGGAGCCGAGGCGGCGTGGCGCGGCGCGGCGCATCCATCCTGACGGGCTTCCCGGGCTGCCGCGCGGCTGACGTCGGGGGGAGAGCACGGGTGACAGGCCTGCCTGGAACTGGCCTGACGCAACGCGTCCTCGGAGCCGCGTCTCAGCCCCGTCCCGGTATTCATGAGAACATCACCCCTCACTTTCACTGTCACATTATTCCACTGGCCTGGCACGGAAGTGTCGATTGTCATAAAATTGATGACTTTTTTTTTTTTTGGTCAGTGTGTTCTTTAGTAGGACTATCAATCACAAGCAGGAGAAGCACAGGTGGGAATGAAACCTGTAGATCCTATTCCTACTAGTAACAGCAGTAGTCAGAACTGAGATACACTAAAGTAGTGTATAAATATATATACACACACACACACACACACACACAGATACACACACACACCACATATGTCCTACCATTTTGGCCCTAAAATCCATTATAGGTATTTCACTGGATGAGGAAAAGGAAGCTAGAGAAAGATGAGTAGCACAATGTATGACTAGACTGATAAATGAAGAGTGTAATTATTGAGTACCTCCAGGGCAACAGGGGAGTAATCGACCCCACAGGGGAAATATGTGAAATGAACTAGTCTGGAAGCGTTTTTGGGAAGGACGGAGGGAGGGGGAGGGGTACTGGGACAGAAAAGGAGCAGTTTATAGAAAATTCTTCTGGTGGCAGACACCATGGTGATTGTAGCTAAATGTCAGCCAGCTCCAGCATGGCTGTGCCCATAAAAAAAGGTGTGGAGGCGAGCAAATGAAAGTCATACTCCATCAGCTCTTAACTTCCTCAGATTGTAAATAAGGCCCGGCGGGTGCCTCCAGCCGCGGCTAAGGGAGCGAGGCTGATCCTGTTATGAGCCTCGGCATCGCTGCAGAGACCTTTCGCTCGGTGAATGCCACCTCACACAAACCGCACCACTCAGGCTGGGGGATGCAATTACCTGTGCTCTCCGGAGTCTAGCAGGCATCACAGCTGACTGTGTGAGAAGTGCGTGTGTGTGTGTGTGTGTGAGTGTATGCATGTATGTGTGAGTGTGTGTATGCATGTGATAATGTATGCAATAGGATCCTGATGCCTCTTTACTCTGACAGCTACATAAAATTTAAGCAATGGTGATATATTGCTGAAAGGGTGACATCTTTTTCCAGGAAGTGACATCAGCACAGGGAGCACCTACATGGCAATCGTGCAAAACTCTGCTATGAGATTTTGTTCTGTGCTCTTACTGAAGGGCTTTCATGGGTATGGCATATAAGTCTTTGTGCCTCAAGACACTCATTCCCTGTTCATGAGTCAGTCTTTGTCACCCGATACTACCGTAATGCATGGGGAAATTTACTTGCTTTTCTGCAACTCTAATGGGAAAGCAGTCACAGCTTTCATGAAGAATGAAAGTGCCACAGAGTTTAATCTACAGAACAGAATCGTTTTGATGGAATGCTGTTTTCTTAGTGGATGTTCATTAAGGTGGGGGGTAGGAATGTGTATCGCCAGCGCAGTACCTCATTATTGTGTGGCAGGCTCTTAATTAATTTTCCAAGGGTGACCTCCAGCTAATTCAATTTCGTCAAACTCTTTTGAGACAGCTCCCACGGTTCCCGTGCCGAGCACCTTTACATATGTGCTGTAATTGGTTGTGAATCAAAAGGCCTAATCAATAAAGGAGCGGGGAAGTCATTTCCAATAAAGCCGTACATTACTCCCCCCTCCGCTCGACTGCGGTGCGCCTCATTTTCTTCAGAGAATCAGCCAAAGGTCATATTTTCAGATCACTGGTTCTTGGCGGTAAAGGCTCTTTCTGCCGCTGCCTCTCCTGCACAGTACACTTCAGACACAGAGAGGCAGAGATGTCCTAATGGAGATTTAATGAAGTTAACATGCTGTACTTTTGTTGTTCCTGCCATCTTTCTTCTCAACTCACTGAGCTGCTTTCATAACGCATGCACTACACATACACACGCACACACACACACACAGTCCCGTACTGATATCCTTGTGGGGACTTCCCATTGACTACATTCATTCCGTAACCTCTAAACCTAACCCCAACCACTACATGCCTAACCTTAACCCCAACCTTGACCTAATTGTAACCCTAACCCTAAGTCCTAACCCTAAAACAGCCTCTTGACCTTGTGGGGACCAGCAAAAGGTCCCCACAAAGCATAATGTTCCTTATCTTTCTAACCTTGTGGGGACATTTGGTCCCCACAAAGATAGTATTACAAGTTCACACACACACACACGCACGCACGCACACACACACACACACACACGCACACACACACACACACACACACAGTGGTGTGCAAAAGTGTGGCCACCCTGGGTCAACCTGCATGTTTTGTTAATTTTGTAAGCGAAAAAAGTTAACACAACCTCTGCAATGAACAAACTTAAACATGAAATGCTTTGCTTAATTTGAATTTTTTTTTAAAAAAAACAGTAAATGTGGCATGTGCACAGGTTTTGGCACCCTGTCAGTCAGTAATGTGCTTAGTTGCACCTCCTTCGGCAGAAATCAGCTTCCAAAAGTTTCCCGTATCCAGCTAACAGTCTTTATATTCATGCTTTAGGAATTTTTCCCACTCGTCCTCCCAGAACCCTTCTGGTTCAGAAATGCTCTTAGGTCCTCCTGCATACACCGCATGTCTGAGATTTCCCCACAGATTTTCAATAATAGTCAAGTCTGGCGACTGCGCAGGTCATTCCAAAGCCTTAATCTTTTGTTTTTTAAGTAGTTCACGGTTGATTTTGAGGTACTTTTTGGATCATTGTCTTGTTGAAATATCCAGACTCTTTTCATCTTCAATTCCTTCACAGACTCAGGGACATTAGCTTCTAGGATTTGTTGATATTTACTTGAATCCATTCTTCTTTCCACCCACACAGTATTTCCTCTGCCACTGGCTGCTAAACAAGCCCAAAGCAGATTAGATCCACCCGCATACTTAACGGTTGGCAAGGTGTTCTTTTCTTCAAATGCTTCCCCTGTTTTTCTACGAATGCATTTTTGGTGGTTGTAGCCAAAGAGCTTGATTTGTGTTTCATCAGTCCACAGTATTTGGTTCCAAAATTTCTCTGGGCTATCCACATATCGTGTTGCATACTTCAGATTTTGACTTTTGGGATCAGATTGCACCAAATTTTCCTGACAACTCTTCCATGCAGAGAATTACTGTCTAAGCAACTCTGCACGGTAGACTGGTGAACCACTACTCCAGTGTCATGAAACTCTTCTTAAGGTCCTTCACTGTGATCTGTGGGTTTTGCTTTGCATACCAGACCATCTTCTATCAGAGATTTTTCTTGGTCTTCCAGATCTTGCCCTTTCTTCAACAGTACATATGCTCTATACACCATATATACAGTGAGCTCCATAATATTTGGGACAAAGACATATTTTTTCTTGGCTCTGTGTTCCATAATTTAAAATTTGTAATCAAACTATTCAAATATGGTTAAAGCACTATTTAAACACAGCCCTACATTTAAGAGCATCATAGTGTTTGGGACATATTAATGTTATATTTAATTAATGAAGTCATGTTTAGTCCTTTGTTGCATACCCTTTGCATGCAATGACTGCTTGAAGTCTGTGACCCATGGACATCAACAGCTGTATCTTCTCTGGTGATGCTCTGCTATTGCAGCCATTTTCACCTCTTGCTTGTTTCAGGGGCTAGTTGCTAGTTTTCACTTTCGCAACACATGTTCAGTTGGATTCAGATCGGGTGAATGACTTGTCCAATCAAGAATTTTCCAGTTTTTGTCTTTACAAAACTCCTTTGTTGCTTTAACAATGTGGTTGCGATCATTGGCTTGCGGGAAGATGAAGCACCATCTGATGAGTTTGGAGGCATTTGCATGAACCTGAGCAGATAAGATGCTTCAGTACACTTCAGAATGAATTCTGCTGCCGCAATCAGGAGTTATATCAGCACTGTGAGCCAGTACCTGTGTCAGCCATACATGGCAAAACCATTTCTTTCATGCATACTTTCACCACTTTAAGTCTTCCATCCTTCTAATCAACTACACAATTACACTGTTGGGTTTTGCTATGTCTTTGTTCAGTCCCATGTGATTACTAATGAGACTGGGCAGACAGTAGAGTAATTCGAAGGTGAAGGGCCAGAGGAGGGTGGGGTCATAACATACTGTCCCTTTGCTGCGCTTATTCCATTAGTTCTCCCCCCTCAGTAAGGAAACACACAATGCATTTCCACAATGCACTTCCATCCAGCTAATTCAGCAAAAGCAGTGCCCGAAAAGCTTCTTCTTACACAGAAAGCCTGTGTGCAAACCAGGTTCATCAGTGGATGAGATAACACCTGTGACGTCACACAGAAAGACAGGCTTAGGCTGTGACAGAAGAAACAACATAGCTATCTTGCTAATTTAAGTGGCTTGCAAGTTCACACAATACATTACATTTTCTGTCGCTGTTTTGTTCCACTGGATAGAGGTGAAGTGCATAGCAGCAAAGGCAATGGTACAAAGGCAGTGTCACACCTGGGATTCACATGCTTTTCGTCTTTCACAGCGTTTCTAAAGGCAGGGAAGGCAGTGTGTTGAATTTCACTGGTAGCCTATTGTCATTTCTGCTTCCCATCTGCATCATAGTCACCAGGAGTTTCCTCTCCAGAGTATTCTTAGTAGAAATCATTACCAAACACTCCATAATCACCGCAACGGATGTCAATCTGTTTCAAAGAGTAGTGTGTGTTTTCTTTCACTTTGAGCCCACAATATATTGTGCCCTTAACCAGATTTAAATACTCATGCTTCCACACAGTCAAATCTTGCATCTACAGGGAAGTCTTCAGACTTAAAGATGAAGGCTGGTTCATTTAATCTCATCACTTTTTTTCAAACCTTTCATCTGAAGAAAATAAATTGGTATTTTCCACCTTGGTCACAGTATTCACATAAAAACACACTATTCCATTAGGAATAATGATATATATGCTACGCTTGAGTACTTGAGATTGATTCTGGCCTAATATCGGCCTGCTAAATTGATTTCCATGTCAATGTTCAGAAAAATTAGACATTTCCCTGCCTATTCCCCTCTGTTTTCTGAGTATGGCCAGCCCATACAGAATTTGTTTGGACCTTCATGATCAATAACAATGCAGCCATACAATCCCCAGTGGCTGGAGGGATTAGAAGACTCTCAGGATGCCCAGAGAGTGCAGACTGCAGACAGGCATTAACAAACGCTTTTGCAGAGATGAGCGGCAGTGGAGATTTGTATTGAGCCCTAGGATGTTCACATATGCACACAGAGCCGGCTGCTGGCATAAACGTCTATCCGGTCGTTTAGGGCCACAACCACGGGTGGGCCACACAATTCAGTTTTAAATGTTTTTTTTTTTTATTTTGTTGAAAGACATTTAAATTGTGCAAGATTCAGAGGGCGCAAATAACATTTTCGATGCTATTGTTCTTGCTCTGCTTCCCCGGTCTAGAATCCCAAACAAACCCCTACCCTCCCAGCCCAGTCCACGGTTGCTTCCAAAACCCACCCCCCCTCCCCCAACGCAACTGCTTCCACCACCCTTGCATGTCGGTGATCAGTTGCCCCTGGTTACTTCTTGCTCAGGGCCACCAAAATCCTAGACCTGGTTTTGTATGCAGTGACACTAGAATTCAAAAAGGACAGTCACTACTCTCTTGCCTTGAAATGATGCCTTCTATGTAACCTGGGCTACTCCTCCAGTTGGTGCTAGTGACTCTGACTCCAGCAATGTAGACAGAAAGAAACACTGACAATATTCATATTAAGTTTACCGGTTCCGTTTTGCCCGTGAACAATACCAGGCTAAGTCAGTAAAATTACACATCTTCAGCATAGGATGGGCCTTTGGCTGAGGTTTTTCAGAGCACAAGCTATGCCATTAGCCGATAATGAGCAGGAGCCCATAATTGCAGGACACAGTTGGCTTCTTCTCACAAGAGTCGGGTGGATTTACATCAGGAAGGGTTCATCCAGTAGCCACTGCAATAGCTCCACCCAATTTCAAACTCTCCATGCTAACTTTAATGTAGTACTGTGTGTCCTGTAGATAAAGTACAATATGAAGTAAAACACTGAACCTTTCTTTTACCTTCAGAGGCAAAAAATTTCCAACACCTCTTGGGTTCCTCCTTCAGCAAAGAGAATAACAGAACTCAAAGACCAATGCCCCCCTTTGCACCTGGGAGAACAGGACCTTTGTCTTCTCCACTGAAGTGCCTAGTCCTGTAGAGGACAGGGCTTTAATTAACTCCTAATGACCCTGCCTGCCTGGGGGAACTCATCTTCACCACACAATCAGCACTGCAGTCCCATTAGAGGCCATTACTGCCTTCACAGGTGGTCCAGATGTGCAGTCTAAAACGAGACCAGGACTGATAGACTGTGTTTTCACACAAGAAAAGAACAGAGCAGCTTTCCGTAATTTTGTCTTGGTGTTTGTTTTAGCATCGTCGTGTAGGATTAAGTAGACGAGTGCCAGGTTTAAGTGAACATTTGGAGGTTGTTCCAACAAGTGGGAGGATCATAAGCTAAACAGGATCTGTTCTAATTGCATTAAACTGCAGTACCGCAGTGAAAGACTGAGGAATGGCAATCTGTTCTCACATTACTTGTGCGAATCAGCCATGATTAATGTCCAGTGGAAATATTCAGCTCTTGGGCCTATATATACTTATATGCTTAAGTTCAAAAATGGAAAATATCATTGGATTGCTTGTGTGTGTATGTGTGTGTGTGTGTGTATTTTGTGTGTGCCATCATATGCGTGAACTTCAAACTGAAATGTCTGATAATAGGCAATCAAGGTGATTGGTTTCACAAATTGTGGTGAACTCATGAACAAAAGTCAATATAAAAACAAAACTCCCAACCCAAATAGTAGTCTTCTGTTGAATTTAATTGAATTTTGGAACAGATGGTCTGCATCTACTGAGCAAGAGCCAAAAAATATCCAGTTGCATTTACAGATTAAAACCAATTGAATTTAAAGCATTGATTAGTTCTATTTCTCATTGTTTTGTGCAGGATATAGATAATACTTCCTTTTGCTACATTACTAATTCCCTAGAGGCAAAAAGTATTGTCTCAAGAGAAGCATTATAAATTGCATTAGTTTATAATATAGTATATTAGTTTATATATACATTATAAGTTGTCACCGACACTGTTGATAACTGCATAATATTGCGACTGTTGTAATGCAATACAAGTAACCTCAATATGCACTTAACAGGAGTAATTGAAACCAAATTATTTATATGCAATCTCTGCAATTGCAATTATCAGATATATCTTTGTTGCCAATTCAGTTTTAATCTCAACACCAACCAAGGATTATGTTTCTTTAGCTGACAGAGAGCGATCTGGATACCTTGTGGTGCCCATGCTGGCCATGTTGGTCACAACAAGCACTGATTTAACGAGACACGAATTATGAAAGCTAACTATCGGAGTACATACCCATCTACTCAATTTCCTGGTTTAAATGAATTTCATTTCTTTTAAAATGGGCTTGTGGCAATATTTTGAGATTAATTCCTAAACAAAATAACCAGGTTCTGCCTGTAAAATGCAGATAAATCACTGGTTCAGGTATTGTAGTTCAGTAGGGGCTATGCTGTCAGTGCATCCATAGCCATAATCACTGCTTCTTCTTATCAGTAAAGTTCCACACCTCGCTGAATTTCTCTTGTTATTTATACACAGACATAACAGAGCCCTGCATATAATTTTACTTTCATTGGAATACTTTCTATGTATATGGGAACAAGCTTATTTCAGTGCTCCCATTTAAATACGAAAACCTAGAGATTGGATGAAAATGTTTCTTAGCAGTTAAGGTCCTCACCTTACCTCACCTTATGTTTTTACACCAGTGTGTAGTGTACCCACTCAAGTGTCATATCATGATAGATTTCCTTTAAAAACAGGAATTCCAAATGGTTCTTTTGAAAGACAGCCAATGACTCATGGTTAGTAGATAGGGACATGTTAAAACGTATTATTACTGGGTAAATCTTTAAGTTGGATTTGAATCTAGCACAGCAGAGATTTTTTGTCACCGCAAAGAAAACGATCTTTGATACTCTGTAAATGAAACAGTAAGCATACATAGTCACACATGCATGCACGCACGCATGCATGCACACACACACACACACACACACACACACACACACACAAATTGTATACCCAAATTATATGTTAGTGGCGACACTGTTCCCTTGTGGCTGGGCTTCTCAACGGTATTCCCAGAGGGCTGCATGACTTTCGTTCCACCCCAGCATTTACTTACCAGCCAATTTAACATCTCTCCACAGTTCTGAGAGATTTAATGGAGCACAGATTATAGCCCTTCAGGACCAGGGCTCAGAAGCACAACCATAGGGATATCACAGCACACACGCAAGCTCCGAAAGATATAAATACCAGCCTGCTAACGATGTGCTTGAAGCCACTCCCAGAACAGCCTTGAAGTACCCACGAGCGTGATAGAGAAACAGGGATCTGATTGACGAGCGTCGTCAGCAATGCCAATGATAAGTTGAGCGGCACTGCTAGCGTGCTAATCTGCACATGGCACCGCTAACTGGAGCTGGAGGCCCCATGCATGGCCTATCGAACATCAAGGGAGATACGGAGAGTGAATCAAATCTCCGAATGAGCAACAGGCCTCTGTTACAGAGCTGATAGCATCTCCTTAGAAAAGAAGTAATAGCTTCGCTTTGATGTGAAGGCTGGTTGTGTTTCTCAGCTGCTTTGTGAGCGTGTGTGACTGTGTGCACACTTCTGTCCACATGTGGGTTTGTGCATTTCCATCTATGTGCGTTTGTTGCACGTCGTTTAACTATTCGTTGTACGTTCCATTCCAAGATGTTTCTTCCGTCACATTTAAACTCACTAAATTCAGAAATTCACTATGATCTTATTTTAACAGTGTGTTTCCATTTATCGCATTTAATGTGTCAGACCTGAAATAGAGAATTTATTATATAATTTTGAAATGTATCCTAAACAGCATGTATAATGCCAGTAGAAAGCTGAAAGAGGTGGTTTAATTGATTCTCAAGAGTACTCACTAATATGCGGTTCTTTTTGTGTTTACAGCCAATACCCTCTACTTTATGCTAGTCTAAAATGCATGGTTTACGTTAACAGAAGAGGCATTTTAGACAGGAAAAAGAGTAATGGTTTGTTCTTTTGTTAGCGGCCTGGAAGGGAAAAAAAATCCCACGGGCTGTGGAACTATTGCTCCCCTGTCAAACTGCAAGGCTGCGAAAAGCCCTCTCAAAGCTGCTATGGCCCGCATGCTCAGCCTCTAATTAAGTCCTCCATTGATTTTACAGCCATCTGCACTCACTGTGTGGCCTAGCTGCCCCTGACCAGCTCATCTCGCCTGCTCGTTATGTTCCTAATCGCCCTCCGTACCCCTGAGGCGGGCGAAGACGCTGCCCCCCCCCCAAAACTCCACCATAACCTGCCATAACTCTTTCCCCCATTCTGAGGCCAGCCATAGAGCACTGCTATTAACTTCGTCGAGTCATAATTTTAACTTTAGTGCCTTTCTAATTCTGAACTCTACCACACTGGAAGGTGAAAAGCGATGATGAGGTGTGAGGTGTGAGGGCTGTTTGAACTAATCCATCACGGTTTTTATTGACCGCTTCCACTGTGTGTGCTGTAAGGAATTCCCTTCATTCTGGACGGAGGAAAGATGAACGTGCAATCGATTTTTTTTTTTCCATTACATTTTTTGACGTATTGGGTCCCAAGGATGTTTTCTACATTTGTATAAATTTCAACTTACTGTGCTGAAATTGCATATTAGAAATATGGATTGCTAGATATATATATATGCATTTTGGTATTACAGTTTGAAAAACCCACCACCCCCAAATTTAATTATGTTAATCCCCTTGGTTAGTCATAACTTTCACAGTTCAGCGTTCCCTGACAGAATGTTGTTGGGATGAGTAATTAACTGGTGCAGGTCCAATATATTTCAAACATGGGAGATTAATGTATGTCAGTTTGGAAGCCAAGCCAGGCTCTGTGACAATGTGAGCGTGCCAGCTTCTTCTGGCACAGCAGGCCTGAGAATTTTTAACAGATCATCGGCGCGCCTCCCTGTGCCACGGGAAACCTGCGCGCACATAAGCTCTGTTTTCCTTGGTAGCGGCTGTTTGCTCTTTGAGGTATAAGAGTACATGCCCCCTCTGCTTTAGGATCGGCCCCGCTGAATTACCCACCCCGGCGCAGTTTTCCTGTTTGCGTTGTGTGTGGCAGACATTTGTAGTCGGGCAGCTGAAGGGGAAGCCGTGTGAGAGCCTTCAAGGGTACGAGAGCCAGAGTGTGGTCCTCCTTTCATCATCACACTTCTGTGCTGACTTCACCCCCGCAGCCTCCATCACATGGACACATATATATATATATATATATATGAGAGAGAGAGGGAGAGATAGAGAGGAGACAACCACCGACAGCCTTGTGCATTGTGTGTACAGCCCTCTAATGCAACGTGCTCCACCTTCCAGAAGTAAATTACAGGTTTCAGTCTCTGTGCAGGTCGGCTGCTGTTTTAGCTCTCAGGCCCCTAGCTGACTTCTTTATGTCAATCAGCACCGTTTGCTCAACCATTAAAACTCATTATTATGGCAGTACTATAATTTTGTGTTCCGACTGAGATATTTTTGGTGACTTGATAGCTGGTTAATTAGAGCCTAAAATCAATTATTGCCTGGGTAATTATTTTGCTTTTGTTTTTCTTTTTTCTGAAAGCAGTAATATAATTTAAGGACATATTAAGGTTTTAGTCTCTTTGTAAGCATTGTTGGGTCCGATTGGGCGATTAATGAATAATACTGAGACTGTGAAGCAGGCCAGTTGATAAAAAAAATCACATAATCACAAACCTATTATCATGTCCCTGCATACATTTACACAAATACACGGGTCTTTTATAATACAAAATAAGTTCACTGGTTATGATAAAGCCATGAATACTCAATTAAAGATAGATAAATCATTACCAATATGATGTAATCCATCAAATGTCTGTTTTAACTGTATGTAATATACTAATCCATTTTATGGCCAGGTTCCATCTGGTGCAATTGTAGTCAATTTGTATTAATAAAGTGTCTCACTGAAATTATATTTATTTAATAATTACTTAATGAGGAGGACAGAATAACAGGCTACAAGCTGTGTAAAGTTAAATACAGGACCTTAGGTATATGCCACAGCAGTAGTTTTGAAAAAGGAAAAAAACACAGGTCAGTGAGATTTGTGACATCATAAAACAGGACTGCTGAGACATTATAGCAATGTGGAGATACTGAAACAGGCAGTCTGTAGTGTTGGGTTAGCTTTCATGGCTTTCATTACATTACATTACATTACAGGCATTTGGCAGACGCTCTTATCCAGAGCAACGTACAACAAAGTGTATAACCATAACCAGGAACAAGTGTGTCAAAAACCCTAGAGAGAAGTACCGGTCCAAGTGCAGGGAACAACCGCATAGTTCAACTTGGACCCTGAAGGATAAACTGATTAACACTAACACAACGAGAACGGCCACAGCGCAGTCTATGGAAAAAATACAAGCAGTAGTTAAGACAGTTTTCACACTGGAGTATCACTAATACTGTTAGATACAATCATTGGCAACAAAATCATTGCAAGGCCAAGTTTGAATTCAAGAGCACTGATCTCTTGTGATCCAGAAATCACATGGGGTAGCGATCTCACATCATGCGTTGATTTTGGTTTTTAAAAGATCCACCGTCTCAAGTTAGAGAGGTCCCTTGCACAGCGACGGCAGTGCGATTTATATTTGCGGGTATGGAAAATGGTCTGCAGAGTACTAAACAGAACAGGATAACTTGCAACACATGCAAAAAAAAAAAAAAGTTTTCAATAAATCATGTGACGAATGCATGCGCGCCCACAGCGGCTGCTGAATCCCCATCCTGGCAGTCCGTACGGAGACGAGGGACGCGGAGCGCCCCTCTGCCCCAGCGCGCGGCGGGAAGTGCCGGTTCGTTAGGGAACACGGCTACAGCCTCACAGAGGTCAGCGACATCGAGATTTCAGCCCTGCAGCAGCATATCGAGTTGGTTAAGGAGGGAAGTGGTGCTGCAGAGAAAATGTACTTCTTCCTCGGCCACGGAGTTATTCACAAATTCAAGAAAGGCCCTCGTTTTTTCGAGCACACACAGATAAGAATTTCATTCTGCAGCGCACACATTCTCTGCAATGCCATGCGGTTGGTTTGTAAACATACATTATCGAGCAGCAGAAGAGATTTTGTATGCTGTTGGCAGATCCTCTTTGGCCTTGCACAGTCAATGTTGGTGGCTGGAGTTCTCCCAAATGAAATTAGTGAGTCACATTACCGTATTCATTGTTTGTTTTTCTTCTTCATTTCACCACAAATGTGTGTGCACTGACTGTTCAATTAGAAATTGGGCTGCACAAGTTCTACAACTTAAGGCTTAATAGCAGAAAGCTTGCTTGCGAAGCCCTTTTTTGATTATCTGATCACAGACAGTCTTTATGGTTACAAATGAACTATTTCGCATAGATCTAGTGTGCTTTTCAGATGTGCAAGGTTGGTCAATGTCACATAACTCATCAACTGATTGTGACCCTAACCCTAACCCTAACAAATAGATCTCCTCCAGTCAGTGTCAAAACTTCATGAGAATTCACAAATTATCTCACCGCTTCTGGACCTAATTGAACAGTGGGATTTGTCCGTTAATTTATTTTGCAGATGATTCAGTTTAGTACCCCCAGTAAATATACAGGATCATATTTTAATAGTCCCACTTGTGTGAAAGACTTTCCTAGGGCTCTGCTATACAAGACCACTATCACATTGTCCTGGTGAAAGGCAGTTTTATTTAACCAAAGGCAGAATGGCAGGTGGATAGAAATGAATTATGATATTTTCCACTGCAAAGGCTTGGCTCTGGTAGGACACGTCTGTTAAAGCTGCTGTACTGTGATTCAGAATTTGTCAGAGAGTTGGTTATGTGAATAACAATCCTGCTGGTTTTACAATAGCATGGTTGTAAAGAACAGCAAACATCTTTGTTATCTCTGAAATGAACTGCCTCTCTAGGCGTTCACATTTGGGCATCCTGAAGCCATTACTGAAAGTTATCTCCAATGTTAACAACAGTTGTGAGTGGTGTTGGTATTGTGA
This sequence comes from Anguilla rostrata, assembly GCF_018555375.3. Taxonomy (NCBI): domain Eukaryota; kingdom Metazoa; phylum Chordata; class Actinopteri; order Anguilliformes; family Anguillidae; genus Anguilla; species Anguilla rostrata. The sequence continues at coordinate 32,631,646 of NC_057940.1, read as the reverse complement.
GAAGTATAGCGTCCCTTAAAGTAGCGTTTCCCAACCTTTTTCCTTCCGCGGCACATTTTACAAATTTACAGAATCTCATGGCACACCACTCTCAAAAGCATAAAAAATAAACACCATTACAAACATAAAAAAAAATTTTTAAGGATTTTTCACACGGCACACCTGACCTCGCCTGACGGCACACCAGAGTACCGCTGGTTGGGAAACGCTGCCTTGAAGAAAAAGTTCTCGGTTGTGGTTCAGCTGAATTACTTCTTAAGTAAAGACTCAGAGGTTACTGAAATATTGTATGCATAGGAGAGCAAGGTCTTTCTAGTGGTAATTTCAACTTAAACCCTTGAAGTTAAATTTTTATTGAAGAGTTGAATTTTTAAATTTGAAATTATTTTCTTGTCATGTCTTTTTTACAGCACCCATCAGAACAAGCACATTTCCTAGAGTATATATTTACTTATTTATTTCCTGGGACAATCATCAGCTGCGCAAAGTAAAACACTGGTGATCAGGGACAGGTGACCCAGGGTGAGCCACGGCCATCTTGGCCCAACCATTTATCTTGGCTGAGCCATCACACTCAATTGTGAACACCCACCTAGGCAGTTCTGGCCCACCTGGTTCTATGCAGGCCCAACTATATGAATATGTCTGGCTACACTGCTGCACTAATTGAATAGGGTCATAAACTAATCCCTCGCAGGCCTGATTTGGCCTTAGGTGAGATTCCTGAGAGCCCCGGCCATTCACAATGCTACCAGAACATACAACAGGGATCAAAAAAAATAATAAGGACAACGACATAGCAATAACTGGAACAAGATTTTGGTGAGTATGAGCGATGTGGCTCTTCTGAGAATGATTAACATATTTCATAATGTCCATCTGACAAAATACTGTCCAGAGTACTTATTTTCTCAAAGAAACGACAGTAAGTGCTTTCATGTACAGTATTATAGTCCTGTGAGCACATTGAGACTCCTTCTCTCACAGAAGTCCTTCACTCACAGAGCCGGTCGGCTGCAACACGCACCAGCACTCCTTGGCTGCACCGCGGAGTCGCATTCTGCATGAATCAGTCAGCGCGGAGCAGCGGGTCGTGTGGAGCAGCGGGACACACCAGCGGAATACTGCTTCCTGACACCTGCATTTCTCTCCTTTCAGGTCCCATTGAAAAACCTGCGAGCTGAAAACCATTTCTGCACGAGCAGATTCACACCGCTGACAAGCGCCATTTACGAGTGAAAGTGTGGCTGCGACGTAGGAGCTCGACTTATAAATACACCAAGTAAAGCAAAAAAAAAATGATACCCTATGCAAAAGATTAAATAGATAAAAGCATAAATGTGCATAGAAATGATCCAAGCCCATCAGTTTCAAAATTCCAATTTATGAAGGGACAGTTTTATAAAGGGTACTGAAACTGATTAAATTGAAACTGATCACTAGAGTACCTCACTTTTCAGTTTGGATAGTACAATCTCCTGCATGTTAAAATAGTCCACAGTTAACAAAAAAGTGATCCAACACACTCCAAGGAGTGAGTGCTCGGTCACAGAGTTCTATGAAGATGTACATTTTTCACAGTAGCATTGATATCAATATGTACAGGGCTTTATTTAAAAATGCATTAAATTCCATATAGATGTATAAATTATTAATAATTAGAGACTATTTCAGCTGCCGTAACCCTTCCCGCTCCTTCCAGTCTTGACCCTAGCATTGAACAGAGCTCTAATGATTAATGCCATTCCCACTTGTTCTGCAGTGGATGTGCTGACAGGTGTGACATTGTCAAATGAAAAACATCAACCAGAGACATGCTCTCCAGCAGAACAGTGTGTGGGGGGCAGGAGAGGGGTGGTGTGTGTGTGTGTGTGTGTGTGTGCGAGTGTCATGGGGGTTGCAGTAATAATGTGATTAATTGTACAACTGGCTGGCTCTTTCAGATTACCGAAGTCTGAGATATGAAAGTCATGAGGGAGGGGGAGAGTTAAAAGTAAAAAAACAAAAGACATACTGACTGTCAAGGCCATTTTAACCCTGGCTGTGACGGCTTGTGAAGAGGAATAGCATACTGTTGATTATTTCAACATGATCACAAACGAGATATAATAACTGAGTTGTTCAATCAGATGATGAAGCAGATATACAATAATAAATATTTTTTCTACTTTCACACCAGATATTTTCCCCAAAACATGGCATCTTCCTTTCTTTTTATACTGGTAATCAGAAAGGAAAGAGATTTCACAGCATTACTGCTGTCGAAGTGGCAGGGTCTGCGGGCAGGCAGAACAGCTCTTCTCACGGTCACAGGTCTAGCTACAGTACACAGCACCAGATAGTTAGACACCTGACAGGGATGAGGGAACACTGCCCGACATTGTGTGTTTCACTGTGCTTAACAGAAAAATACAGAAGGAAAGCACTCTGATTCAGGACTTCACACATGCACCTGGTTCCTGTTTCTATAGTGAAAATACATTACAGAAAGACTGCTTTCAACACGGTCTCTGACACTCTAAAGAGCTCAGTCAATATCTTTTCTCTCACTGACACGTTAAAATTGGCTCAGTAATCAGAGATGATTTGCTGACAAATGCAAGCCGTGGAAAATTGTTTACCAAACTGTAACTATAAATAAGACGTGAACTGTACAGTGCATTCCCAATTTTGTTAATCCGTACGAGAAATATTTGATTACACAATTTATATGCAAATCGGCGTAATCCTTTCTTAATCTCTATTGTAAATGAGAAATGAGCAGATTCTGACCGTAACGTGCCTAATAGCTCATATCATTGTTCACGTAAGCTTGGTTCTTAAATAAGCAGTTAATCACTGACTTCGATGGGGCCTTGGAGAAACAGAGGTGAACATGAGGGAAGAAGGGGAGTGGAAGAGAGAGAAGAGAGAAATTGAGAGCGTGAGGGGACAGGGGCCTGAAGGAGAAGAGGGAGGAGAGAGGGAGAGAAGGTGGGAGTGAGAGAGAGAGAGATGCATGGTTCAGCTTGGCAAGTGTTACTCTCTGTGGGCTTGAGAGGTGGGAGAAAAGCTCTTCTTAAGCTCCAGCATCCAGCACATCCATTCTGTGTCTTCATACCACTCCAGTTCATTGTACAGTTACTCACAGAACACCTTCTGCTGTGCCATAGGCAACCATATATATATATATATATATATATATATATATGAGTGTGTGTGTGTGTCTGTGTGTGGATCTATACATTTGTACATGTTGTATGATATCTCATTACAATTGAATTATGGTGGGAAACAATCTCATTCACATGGGTATTGGGTGATGCAACAGAGTGATACTAAATTTGGAAACGGTGGTGTATAAATCATTGAATAAAATACTGCCTTAACAACAGCTATCAATATTTAATTCTTGATTTATAAATCTGATTGGGGGGAAAATACATTTTGTTCCCTCTTCCTCCAGATTTGAAAGCACTCAATCTATCTGCTGTCATACAACAGAGAGTACGCGGGGTAATACCAAGCTGTTTCATGTTGAAGCGGAGAGCATGCTTTTTAGATACCATTCAGGAGTCACAGCGCTTCCCATGATCCTATGTGACAGGTCAGAGAAAGAGAGAGGAAAAGACACGGAAATGGTTTTACATTTTAGATGGAGCGAGTATTCATCTGCTCTTAATATTTCAACAGAGCACTGACGAGGAACAGGATTTGCAAAGGTCCTGTGCTGCCTGGGAGAGATGAGGTCTTCCAGGTGTTTTATTGCTAACACATTAAAATATCACATTTCTCCTTTTTTCTCATTACATTTACATTATTTCCTTTTAAGATATGACATGGCAGTGCATATCCTCTCCAAATGGAAACAGTGACCACTCTGTAGATATGTGATGTCATCCATCCACAGTACCTGACCCACCTGCCACTTGAGAGACAGTGGTCCAGAGATGCCCAATAAGACTGTGCATGCAATCACAAGGTCCAGAGATGTCCAACAAAACTGTGAATGCGATCACACAGTCCAGAGATGCCCAATAAGATTGTGCATACGATCACATGGTCCAGAGATGCCGAATAAGACTGTGCATGTGATCACATGGTCCAGAGATAGCCAATAAGATTGTGCATGTAATCGCATGGTCCAGAGATGCCCAATAAGACTACACCTGTGGTCACATAACCCAGAGATGCCCAAGAAGACTGTGCACGTGGTCACATGATGACGGTGGTTGAACTGAATCCTGACCATGACAGCTCCAACTCTGACTGTGAATCCCACAGAGCATTGAAAAACTGGCCACGATAGGCCTTTGCCATCTGCAGTACACCAAGGCAATGACTGTGTTGCTCAGCTGGTGGACAGGGGAGGGAAAATAAGCAGGGGGAGGCAGAATGCAATCTGCAGGACAAACAGGTCTGCTAGCTCGATCACGCCCACTGTGATGCACCGAATGCACAGGCCTACAAATAAAACTCTATAAAGAATTTTTTAAATAGAAGGTAGAAACTCTAATAGAAAAGACTACAACCTGCCCGATCCAAGCCGGTTATTATAAAAAATAATGTGCATCCTCCTTAACAGATCCAATGAATATGGTAAAAGTGCACTTTCCCCAGGCTCGGCTCTTACAGTAGGCAGCTGATCATGGGCAGGTTTGGCCACAGCAATCCTTCGCTTTTAATACTGCACACTGGTGCACAGTGGAGTTCATGAGAGGCACTGTAATCTTCAATATACAAAATGGTTCCCTGCATTATTCATGTGTTCTTCTCTTACTTTGTCTCTCCATCTTCCACCCTCTCTTTTCAGAGGAGGGTCTGGAGAAGCTAGTGCATACAGTGTTCTTATGGGGGCATGCCATTACCTGTGTGGTGGGCAGGCTGCGATCAATTCCATTTCACTTCAGACAATTCAGGAAATGAATCGCAACTCAATTCATTTATTGACAAATTGTCTCAAAGAACATTATGGACAACCCTGATGGTTAAGGTTACCAGCACTTACGATTACAAGCTTGCCAGGTTTTGCCCGATTCTCTGATAAGGCCCTACTGTTGTACCCTTGATCAAGGGACATGGCACAAGCTGTGTCAATCAACTGATGACCTGAGTCAATCAACTGATGATCATTCTGGATTAGGCCATCTGCTAGAAAGAAAATAAATAAATATATATCCTAGGTCAGGAGAAGCTGCTGCTTTCATCTCTCTATCATGCTGCCTTGGAATCTGTGGAATCCTGGTCACTCCTGCATAAAGGAATATGACCAAAAAATCTAAGGTGAGTTTATAATTCACACAGTATGCGGACACTCTGGTACTAATTAATCTCTTTCCACAGCCAACACCATGGCTGCCAGCTCAAATCCAGAGCATTCCTCTTTACGGCCAAAGTGTGGATGGCAGAGGCAGCAGGTAGCTTTCACATTAGCCTGTCTCCTCTGCAGAAGTGTGTGAGGAGGTCGCCATTTTGAGCTGAGCCATTTGCACGCTAATATCGCTAATTTGCTCGCTGAAACAACAACTGTCTTCTCGGGTGCTCATTTTGAGGCCCCAGGACCAAATTCTATCCATGCCTACTTCGGCTGCCACCTACCGCTGATTGGCTCTGTCAATGGGAATCTGATCCAATTCAGTGGTGGTGACTTATTTTCCATTCACTGTGTAGATACTACTCACTGAACTTCACAACAAAGGCTGGGCATAATTTAACATTTAGGCTCCACAAGGTGCCCCACTCTAGGGACTGCTAGGCTGTCCCTATGGCCCTCATTACTGCACTCCCTATCTGGTGTCCCGTCTACAGCAGAGTGCCTGCATACATATTTATGGGTGGACATCGGAGACAGGAAAATATGTAATAGAAATGGGCTGGTGGAGAAAAATGAATTGCTCATTAAAACTACGTGTTACCCAAAATGCACCGAGAGGGTAATCATGAAGAAGGCCCGGCATCAAAAGCTCCCCGACTACCCCCGCTCCCACCTCCCCACATACCCGTCTCTCCAACATCCTTCCTTCTGACAGACCCAACCCTCATTTAGATTTTAAACGGATGAGCGCATTGAGGATGGAAAGTGCTACGTTCTTCAAAAAAGGGAAAAGGAGGGGAGAAAATGCATCTGTGCATGCGTTTAGCAATCCCACTGTTGCCTCGGCGATCGATTTTCATGAGCAGTCTCAGCAGACAGGTGAATTGAGCAAGTGTGCATTGAGCAAGAGTGGGCCAAATAAGTTGCCACATCTTCTACATTATTTTCATGGGTGTTGAGAAGGGGGAAGGCGGAGGTGGGGGAGTGCGGGGGAACTTGATGAATCAACATGACCTACGCAGTATGTGGTCTTGAGGGTCTTGAGGGTGGTAGTTCTTTCAGATTCACTTCAATACAAGCAACTCTGCTTTGACTAAAACAGTATTCCATAACTTGTGAACACTTCATATTTTAGAATTGTAGAAAAAGGAAATTCTTGAAAAGCCTGTCATTTCAAGGACATATAACAATATTACTAAAACTGTGCTCAACCAATGCCGGAACTAAACAGAATGGCAAATAATTTTAATTTGACATCTTTTAAACAGAAGTAGAAGATGTAATGTGTACTTGCTTGCAGGATTCATTCATAAACCTCAAACACTGACTTTTACTTTAACTGTCCTGCTTCCAAGTACAGAAAGACTTCAGTGAAGGGTATATAACAGTCCAACATCTGTTTAGAAATGACACAGAATATATGCAGTGGTTGGTGAAGTACCCTGTCATTGTGATGTCACTTCCTGCTTGTTGTCACTGGAAATTTTCAATTCCAATGGGAAATGATGTGATAATTTGACAAAATACATAGATTAATATATTGGTACAGCATTCTATTCTGTAGTATTCTACAGATTCATTCAGTAAAATCACAAATTCTTGCACATTTTATAATAGCAGATTACACTAACTTTCATTAGTAGGAAATAAGATCTTATGAACAGCCAAAATGTGGATATGTTCAAACTACCAGTAAGCTTGGTTACTGTAAAATGTATACACCACACTGGAATTTACTCCTCATTGGAACCAAGACTCTACATTTGATCTGTCGATTAAGACGATTTATGTGTCCAATGTAAATGTCTATCAAGAAATTATTATATTCAAAGACATCCTTGAACTTGGTAAAGTAACTTCATCAATGGCTTGAAGCATTTTTGAATACTGAACATATTCAGATGTCTTGCTTTATTCAATACAAATCCAATTTCTAGGTATTCAACATCGTTTTGTGATTTCTGCATGAACGTGATCATGAATGATGAAAAGAGCCATTTTGAAATAAATCAGCAAATGTTGAAATATTCAGTTTCATTTATGGAAGACAGCGTTGGCTGCCTGTTTGGCATTTTCATGGAATGCTTCACTGACTAAACAGGAATGATGATGTCAGGGCTTTTCATTGGTTGTGCCAGCAGAGTGATGTTAAATTGTGTGCTTTCAGGCCTTCATCAGATAACAGACATTTTAAAGGATGCAATACCTGGATGAATGAGAGGTTACACATCTAACTGATTGTTAGACCAACTAACCCTCTGACATGTTTCATCAGATAAAGTGTATTATATTACTGATGAAATGTTATGAATGTAGGGCCACATAGGAAATCGATCATCAGCCCATTTAACCACCGGGGAGCTGTCTGAAGTGAAATTATAGTATGAAATTACATAAGAGTGATGTCAGGCATGCACTACTCATTGTGATAAGCAGAATGTATGGATACAAATAAATGAGATGCTTGATTCCTGGTGCTGTGTGGACTTAAATGCACTCATTTGTCCATTCCTTCTTGATTGTTTGATTTTAATGCTGATATTCTGTGTGAAATTGAATGACTAATGTCCATGGATTATGGCTTCATGAAATGCATTGGCAAACCTGTTTTTTTTTTTTTTTGCTATTAAAAACTGTTTTTTTTTCTCGATGCTGTGTGTTCTGTATCTGTTTTTGCAATTATGTTATTTTTGTTCACTTTTTGATTAACGGTTTAAGAAGGATTTTATGATAGACTTAGCATGCCTTCGTTGCCTTTGCTTAAAAATTGCTTAATTTTAAAATGTCTTAGAACAATTATACAAAACTTTGCAGATAATCAGCTTCATTGTTCAGAGAAAAATAGTTTTTCCCAAAAATATATGTTACAATTATTAACACCCCAAATAATAATTTTAAATAATATTCAACTAAAAGGAATCTGCATTAACAGGCTACTTTTCATCTAAATTCATCTCAATCTGAACTGTACAGTGGCTTCCCATGGCTTTCAAATGGAAATTGGAAAATGAGGCAACAAACATCCATCAGTCACCCATCAACAGGAGGAAAGGGGGTGAGAATACTCAAAAGAAACAAGACAAAGGGCCATATTTACTGAGGATTTGCATTTAGGTTTTTAATTTTACTAAGGTGCTGCACCGGGGGTTTGCGCTGGTAAAATGAGAGAAATGCCTGCATCCTGGAAATGTGCGTGTTTGGGTTAATGCATATGTATTTTAGGGCGTTCTGACACGATAGACCGCAAAGATATGGGAGGAGAGAATGGAAATTTATGCACATGACCTCCTACAGATGATTTATCATGGCTGGTGGTCCTTGCGGCAAAGGTAATTGCATCTGTTTTTTAACGTCTGCAAAAAAGCAGGTGTGAACGTATTTCCGGCACAAGATCAGAAAGGCCATTCTTTAAGAGGAAACATCGTCAGCGTGTTGGAGTAGGGGAGAGTTGCCATAAATGTAGCAGTTTTCGGATTTAGCTAATTTATGCAAAACATATTGAGCCTAGAACTATGAAATTTTACATAAAACCCAGGTAAGCTTATAGCAAATAGCCGACTTCACGGACCAATTTGGCGAGTGTTTATTACATATGCCTGTAAGCAGGTAGCTGTTTTTTTTCATTAATCACAACATCCAGAAAATGAGGCAACATCAACACAAAAAGCAAATTAGTAAAATTTATATTTTAAGAAATTAAATTCCACTTTAAAATGCCTAAGGTGTCCCCAAAAGGACACCGCATGTAGATGGTTTTCAACACCATCTAGTGTCCCTAATCTCCAAATCTGAAGCCCTCTCCCTGACCTCCCTGGGTACCAACCATCTGGTTTTCTCTTTACATGGCACTCCATTAACATATCCAAAGTGAAAAAGAAAACGCACACTTTGTTTGGCGAAGTGCTGACCAAGAAACTTGCAAATAAAACTGAAAAATAAAGGTTGCGCACTCTTTTCTCCAATGTGGTATTTAATAGCCAATGTTTTGGCAGCCAAAAAGTTGGCTATTAAATACCGCATTGGAGAAAAGAGCGTGTGAATACTGCATCGAAGAAAAGAGTTGGTACCCTTCAAAAGTCATTTGTTTGTGAATGAGCCAAATCATAAGGAGAAGGTTACAAACAAATAATAAAAACACTTTCTACTACTAGGTCAGTATTTACATAGTTTAAAACCACTGGAACTGTGGCAAACGTGCCTGGTAGATGACACAAGCACACCATAACTCCATACATACTGAAGCATGAAACAGATGGTTTGGGAAGCAAAAAAAAATCAAAAGGCCACAGCTGGAGATCTTAAGCACCTGGTTGCATCTTTTTGACATTAAGTCTCCAAATCTACCACCAGACACCATCTACATGCTGATAGGCTTCTGGAAGTCTTGCCAGAATAAATCCTGTATTGAGGGCAAACAACAATAAGTGTTACAACTTCAATTTTAACTAGGTGCTAGGGTCAGATAAGACAAAAATGTAGGCTTTTGATCAAGCACACAGCTGTGGTTTTGGCATTAGAAGATGGATGCTTATGTTGATACTGATGTTCATCTATGGTGAAGTATGATGGTGGATCCTTGATGTTATATGGTTGTTTTGCATCTGCTTGACCTTGGTTGTTAAGGTCAATGAACGCAAGCACCAAGACATCTGGGCCAAAATCCTGGTTCCCTCAGCCAGGAATCTCAAACTTGGCCACTAACGGATCTTTCAGCAAGACAATGATCCCAAGCATTCCAGAAAAATCGACCAAGAAATGTTTAACTCACCACAAAATGACTGTTATGCAATAGCCATCTCAGTCTCCAGTCTCAAAAATGTGCAACAAATGCAGAGACAAGAATCTGAAGGTTCTTGAATAATTCTCTATCATGCAATGGCCAAAATGGAATTAAAATATACCTACTGATATTTATTTTTAAACAGTCATTTTTTATTTTTTAAATAGGTTTGGAGGGCATACCTGGCTGGGAGCAGAACATAAAAAATTAAGGATATGAATGATAAAATCTCCAAGGGTAAATATTTATATATGTCACAATGCATGATTTGATGGCCTTAGAACCAATGGACTACATGAAACATATTACAGAATATGACAAAAGCCTTTCTTTACATTGTACGGAAAATACTGAACTTGCATTATCAAACCAAAGGTTCCATCTACGGCTAGAACTCCATAGTAGGGCCAGTGTAAACTTCCTGGTGCTAAACAGTCTGCAACTGCAAACTGTTGCCTGGACCTGGATTCTTTCCTGTGTTGATTCTTGGGAAGTCCCAACTGTCCAAACACTGTGTTCATACAAACTACAGCAGGAGCAGGTGAGTCTAAGGCACCCATTTGGCATTCCTGTGAGTTATACATACACTCCGACTACCCAAACTGAACCTCCACGACACAGCAGAATCAGCAGTAATTAGTAAAGACTAACTAGCCAGCTTGCAAGGCTAATCCAATGCAGCATATTGCATGAATACCACTGAAACATAATTGTTTTTAAAGACGTGCATTTACTATATGTCATGAGCACAACAGTATAATTGTGCCACTTGGGAAAACAGCAAGCAGCCGTGTAAATATATGCAAATTTTCAGCAAACACCACACAGGTATTAACTATCACTTCAATTTTCTCTTACTGGGTAGGAATGGGCCCAGGTGCGTGCAATGCATACAACAGGAACAGAAAATCTGAGGTTATGTTTGGGGCAAATATTTCAATGCCATTCCCTGATTTTCAGAGGATATTTGATTTTATCAGAACCCGCCAGATGGCAGCCCTCCAGGCCAATGGCTGAGGAGTTTGGGCCTCATTCTTACAGTATGGACAAGACAACTCCATTACCTACAATAAGGTCCTAATCACAATCTGCGATGTAGTAAAGAGGCCAATGCCCCTCCGCCCAGAATCGCTGGAGAACGGGGATCACCCCACTGCCCCTGCACTGCCCCCGCTCCGCCCCCGTGCCGCCCCGGCACCGCCACCTCCCCTGAGTTTTCGCAGCCGGGACCTGGCGGGGCCTGAAACCCATGCAGATGGCGCTGGAGGGCCGCCACGCTGAGATGGACTTTTTTAAAAATGCCATTTTTCACTTGTTAGGTGAGCAGTGAGTGCCCGTGCGCCAGCAGTCCAGGCAGCGCTGCGTGCCGATTGGACGCTTTACTGCCGACTCAGAGGCTGGCCAGGGAAAGTGAGGCCACAGGATGCATTCACCCATTTACATCACAATAACAAAAACTATATTTCACATGAAGCAAATCATGACCCTTCCCACCAAGAGATAGGGATGCGATTGGGAGTTTTATTTATCTTCTCTGGGAAATGCATTAGACATATACATTGCAATGGCAACCTCAATACTACATTACATTTTAGGTAAGACAATAATCCATTATTTTGTTTTCCCCATGGTCTCACTTTCCCAGGCTGAAATAATAGTAATATCTGAATAGATTGTTGCAAAGCTAAATATATTTTCATTATTTTAACTTGATTCATTCTTATATCTGAAAAAAGATATATGTACCATTGTAGTTGTTCTACAATAAGGACAAGGCAATGTATTAAAATAACTGAATACAGGTCTACTTTAACCATTATGTTCTACCCTACTCATCATGACATTTTCTTCCTGGAAATACTGAGTTTCAGAGTGTGCTTTAACAAGATTACCTGGTTACTGCAGAACTGTCTCTACTTTCCTGGGTCTGGGTGCTAGCGCATCTCTTTGACTGGCCAGGCCTTTTGTTCCCTATTGTAATAGCATTAGATGTGTAGATGGTAACAGTGTGCAGACGTTGTGACTGCAGATGGTGACTGCGAGCCTGGCTGTTCTGTGTTCCTGGAGGCTCTGCACGCGTGCGAAGCAGCTCTTGTCCTCGCCTGCCGAAGAAATTGGGACCAGATGTGAGCCTTGCTGTGGTCGGCTGACGTTCATCTCTCCAATTACAAAAACGCGCAGAGCCAGGAAACAGCTGGGGCAGTGTGTGAGGGAGTGTGTGCGTGTGTGTGCCTGTGTGTCCGTGTGTGTGTGTGTGTGTGTGTGTGCACCTGTGAGTGAGTATGTGTTAGTGTCACAGGTTTGTGTGTATGCATAGATGAGTGTTATATGTATATTTGTGTGCACACACGAACGTACCTTCACACACATACATACATAACACTCATGTATGCGTACAAGCACGCACATACACACAGATAACCCTCATGCAGAGCATTACTTCTGTGCCAGAGGTGATGACTGAGCAGAGCCGGCTCAGACTGGGTTTAACAGGCCAGCTCTGTAGCGTGTTCCCATAAATCACACGGGCCCACTCTCCTCTGAATCAGCCTCCCAGACGAGACAGTGCCATCAAAGTTCTGTGACTTTGATCCTTTCATTTGTTTATTCGTTTTCATTTCCCTAATGCATCAGGCAGTACCACTAGGTAAACACAGCACTTCAAATCCCACTAAGCGAAGTAAAACCATCTCAATCCCACTGTGCTTTGACTCAGCACTGGCATCGCACAATACTAACAATACCAACCTTACAAGACTCAGCACAGACATGAAAGCCCTTTCAGATGTGGTTTTGCTTTGAGAGGGAGGTCATTATGCCGCCCCATGGGAGAGAACGGCTTTTTGGGAGATTGCTTTTACTTTGTGCGCTCTCCCCCTCCCCTCTTTGAGAGGCAATCTGAGTACTGACATAAGCAGGATTAGGCCCCTCCCCCACCTGCCCCACGACCCATTTAGGATTATCCCCCCGGGGAAGGGGAGGCCGGCGCTCCCGGACACTACGGTGAAAGGACCCGAACCCCCCTCTGCGATTGGGGGGCCTGGCCTGGGTCCCGCTCTCGTCCAGCTCCTCGATCAACACACCCCCACCACACACCGCCTCAGAGTGGGGGGACAAAGAGCGACGGCCATCGGGTAGGCACAATCGAGGGATTTTGATTTACTCACATATTAAGCGACCGGGGAAATAAACAGGGACGTGAAGCACGCCCCGCCCGACACGCCCGCGCGACACGCCCAGCGTCCACTGGAACAAGCCCGTAATTGCAGGAAAGCTCTCAGCCATTTGCAATGAAAATGGGAGCCTCTCCAAAGAGCCTCTCCAACACAACACTTTTATTATTAGGTCTGTTGCCCGGCAACTCCAGATCATTATATTTTCTGCATTGTGATGATAACACAGCGCGGAAGTGACATTCTATTAGCCCGCCGTACAAACATGGCGGAATAATTTGCTTTAAAAGCGGAGCCATTCTGCAACGGAGCAGGGGCCGTGTTGAAACGCATCGCCACATAATTATTTCACTCTTGTTCAAAGTTGGGTTGAGCGAAAATGTGGAGGCAATAAATTGCCATAGACAACATCTTTGCAGGAGATTAGGAACAGGAGCACTTTGACTGACACTGAAATGTCAATTTTTCCTTACCTACTTCAGCGTGTATTCTTGAATAAGTTCACTTTAATTTGTAATTCTATAATATCACTGCCATCATGAGAATGGGGGGGCGGGGATCTTATCTAGGTTTTACCTCCAAATTGCATTTAAGAATGTACAATTATGATGAATGGAGCTTCAATTATTTTTTTAATGTGAAAAATTAAGTGTTTGATTGGACATTCCAATCACATACTGGTCTCTACAGTAAATAATCTGCACTTCCACCTGAACACCAGCCTGGGAAATGGTTTTTTAATAGATCCTAAGTGCCTTTTAAGATCGGGTAGAGATGCTTTTTTTCCTGAGATGGTGGCCAAGTGAAAGGGCATGGAGAGAAAGCATAACTAAGTGTCCATTAATGTAGTTCCACGACCTTCTTCCCTGACAGGACCAACATGGCGTCTGAACTGCGTGCGAAACTCACTCTCCGCCAATAAGCCTCTCAGTCATGAGGAGATACTGAGTGAGAGGTTGGCACTTACTCGTCCAGACTGCACTTTTTCAGTTACACCTTGCCAGTGAAACAACACTTAAGTACTGCTGTTAAATGTGACTGATAAAAGCTATTTTCTACCTTGACAGTAGTTTTCTGTCAATGTGAGTAAATGAGGGCTATCATAACCACTGGGTAGACAGTTATGATAATGCGGTGTGATTTAGTCTTTGGGATGAATTCTTGAGTTGCCTAATTAAAAACATTTTGAATCCAATTACGTTATTCAGCAACATCAGAACTCATAAATAGGTCATGCTAGAAATCACAAAAATATAAGAATAGGCAATGTTAAAAACCATAGAGATTTCTGAGGTACTTACAACACTGACAGAGCAACACTGATTGGAAGACCTCAGTGTCACAAACAGCGTTGCTGTGATTCTGGAGACTGCGGCGATCTCAGAGGACGCGAGACTGTCAGCGCAATGAGCAGCTTACACACTGATAATTCCCATCAGGTGAATATCCTCATTAGAGCGAGAGGAGCCAGGCAGCTCCGGGGTCGCGGGGTCAAAGGGTCACGGGGTCAAGGCTCCCGCCGCCGCGCCTGATTTCCCCGCACGTTGTCCGGGTCCCTGTCTGTGTCAGGCACCGGGGCTCTCATCAGCAGGAGAGCCTCTGAAAAAAAAAAAAGGAAGGGAAAGTAGAGAAAAAAAATCGCCCAGGGCGGTCAGAGAGAACATCACCTGTGGCCGCGGCTGACTGACAGCTGGGTGTCCCTCCGCGCTCGGCGGGGTCAGCGCACGGGTCGCTCAGCCCCGCCAGCCAAACTCAAACGCAGCGTGCACCAGCCAGGAGGAGTCAAGGGTTGGGAAGCGGGTCGCCTGCTGCATGTTGAAAGCGGTGCGATTCCTATTGGCTCGCATTTTTGTGTGTATGGGGGGGGGGGGGTTCGGAAGTAGTGAAAAGGGGATGGGGGGGGCGGGGTTGAGGAGCAGGTGGGGGTGTAATATACAAAATTAATTTGAAAAAAAAGCTTCTCGCAGTTGTGTGGGAGTCACGTATATACGTAACGTTTATACCTACAGACAGAAATGACTTGGTTTGTATTATGTTTTAAGCAGAGCAGAAAAGAGGAGGCATCCATGTTTGCCATATTCTGCCTCTTTAATAGGGAAGACAGGAGTCAGTCCAACTTCAGTGCTCCGTTACATTATGTTGGTGTTTCTAATGTTGGATCAGACTGCTTGTGTGACATATTTCACCTAGTTGTAGAAAACAAAGTGAGGTTTGGACAGCTTGATTCTAAATTGTCTGAAAATGCATGGGGGACCACAACGGCAAAAACTTTGGTCACCAAGATATCTAAAACAGATGCCTGGATCGGTAAGCAGAACACTGACTTTGTGCGGAGTCATATATATTTGTCTCATTTTATGTATACTCTTTTGATGGCTGTGTACACTACCTCAGTTATTTTTGTCTACTTTGTTGAGGTTTTGATGGTTGGCTGATATGTTGGCCTTTCTCTCTCATCTATTACCTCACCAGCGCTAGGCATAGGCGACAAGGGTGGTCACCTAGGACGCAATCCGTCTGAGGGGCGGGCGCCAAACAAACTTTTTTTTAATCCACCCATTGCATCCTTGTTACTGCATATGGCATTCTACTCCTCCCGCCCCACACCCTTCAGTGGAGTCACTCAGGACCCACCTTAATCTTTTGAAGACTGACCCAAGAGATTCAGTTCAAATGCCCTAAAACTGAAAAGACTCAGGTTCACACTCTGTACTTACTCTTTAAGGTGCCCACCCCCCATGAAAATATGCAATAATTTCTGAGTCTTAAATTACTGGGTAGGTAGGTAATTCATTATTGGTATAGAAGTCTTCACTTGTAGATAAATAAGCAATAATTATGATCATTTCAAAGATCAACTCAGTGACTATACGATTTATGTTGAATCTGTGATGCTGAAAACATATGCCCTAATGACTGTGTCAGTGTTCCTATGCAATATACCAACCTACAATATTCAATATTGACCCTCAGGTAAAAACATTGAATAGGGAAAAAACGAAAACATTGCAAAATCCAATGAACAAAAATGTGTGGACCCACATATACAATATTTATTCAGTATAAATACTTTAGTTATACTAGGGGCTTAGTTTCCATCATGTCCATTTACATGCAGTCAGCCAGTCAAATTCGATTAGAAACCCTTAGTACCGTTTAAGTTACACACACGTATTCCACTTGAAACTTTCTGAACTACATTGCATTATAGAAAGCATGCAGTTCAGTTATATGAATACAAAGATAATCTACCATTTATTATGATCCGTTATGTTATTTATGTTATTTTTTATTATCAGTGGAAAACTAAATCTATACAGAAATGTATAATAAAGCCAAGCCAAGTCTGTTTCACCCTATATCGCAGTACATGAAATTTGTTTTTTTTTTTGTTATGGTGACTTGATGACTCAGAGCAAGGATTTTTTTCCTCCCTGAACCTGGATGTAACACTTGAAACTTTGCCCAGGGATACTTTCTTGTCAGACATCACCAGTTTCTCTGGCTCACTGAAAGATCATTAACAATTTAGAGGGCAAAGGCCCCAGACGCACTTATTGCTGTCAAGTCTGATTCAATCTCCGTTACCCTGGCTCTCCTAATAAACTGAGTGCTCCTGCCACTGTGACTAACATAGACTCATCTGCAACATCATATATCACATTCGGGGCTCTATTGTGCAATTCCCTCCACAAACACGGAAAGGGTTTGACCCTTGGCAATCTGAATGACTGTTGCAGTTCTCTTGTTGTGTGTTTTTGCTCCATTTGACTTCATTTTTGTGTTTGGAGATTGATAACTGAATTTAAAGACTTTTTCCGACATCCCAGAATGACTCAAGGACTCTGCTGGAAAAATATCACCTGTGTGTTTGTTTTAACTCTCACTGAATGTGGTGATGAAACAGCTCCTGGACTTGTGGACTTTCTTGTGTTTACGGTATTGATGAGCTGTCAAGAATCCCGTCTGACAAACACGGGTCATGGCGGTGCTTTTACACAAACACCAACTCTCTGCGTTAGTCATGGCATATTCAATGTATATCAACTTCTGGAATTAGTGCAAACTATTAATTTTTATGGTATTTAATGTCTCATTTTCCTTCTTTGTATTTATAATTCTGTCAGTGGCATAACAGTATCAACAATGGACCATCCAATGACCGTGGGGGGAAATGAAATTTCAGTATTGATGTATATTAAAATATTAATGCATAATTGGAAGGCCTACGTTGTAGTGGCTAGCTAAAGCATGTGTAACACGCAGTAAATGAGTGTCAGTTTCATGAAGGGTCAGATGCCCTTTTGTTAATTTATGGGATTTCTGTATTTCCTTTGCTGTGGTACTGAGAAAACAAGGATGATGATGTTTGTGTGCACTTTGAAAAGTTTGCAGATGCTAGTGAATTATGCACACAAATTCCCAGGCAGAACATTCAATAATAATGAAGAACTTCTGGTTGTTCCAACAGTACAGATTTGAAGATCAGCTTAAATGAATCAATAAGCAAAAGTTACATAACAGCTATAGAACTGTTCAAATAGACCCACATACTGTGCTATATCCTAATACTCCCACTTCGAATGAAAGGTATGTGAAGCGCACAAATATTCATTGTTTTAAAAAAACCCTTCCACTTATTTAAAAAATATTTAATTATAAAAGCATGCTGCATGTATATGGCAGTGGACTGCTCAGAGCCAATCAGAATTTAATTAGCCACATCAGCAAACAACAGCTCGATCTTCCAGCTCTCTCTCTCCGACACGGTGCATTATGAGCAGACAACGGGCAGACACCCACCTCATTCCTTGACCCTCATCACTTTTGGCACAGAGAGATAAGTATAAACGTGACATCACCACCGTAGGGGCACTGAGGCAGCTGTGCACTTTTCATTTCTTCATGGGAGGGTAGAATGACATTTCTAATTTAATTTGGTGATATTTATTTGGGAGCTTTCTGATATCTGGGTTGAAATTACTCATTTGCTTAGCAGCCCGCCTTATCTCAGCCACCTCACAATGCAAACAATTTTCCAAATGTTACTCATTTTCTGACCTGGTTTCACAGACTGATTTTTAACGGAGCAATTGAGGTGAAATTAAATTGCACAAATTTTGCAGTTTGAAAAATTTAAGGGTTGTGTGGCAATTCTAAGGGTACCATGACAGTGTCATCCAGAATTAAAACCGGTAACTATAACCACCACTTTCCAATCCTGTCCTGACTTTTCCATGAAAGGCAAATACTGGTCTCCAGGTTTCATAACGCAAATTGTCCAGCTTTAAAATTTGAGACAAGAACAACCATTTCAACTATCAAACACAAATGAGTTCATGATGGTGTTATTTGTTATTGCAATGGGTAATGACAGAAGTATTTTTGCCGACACATTGACAATGGACATGTGCAAGTGAATTGTGTTTGTGGTCATCAACACCAGTTCCAACAATTTCTAGTAGGAATCACAACATCCAAAGGTCCTTCCAGTTCACCCTCTCTCACTCACCCCCTCACTTCTCTTTCTCTACCCCCACATATGGCCGTGCATTCTAATGCACAGAGCCAGAGCTGTCAGAATGCCCCTAGTTCCTACAGTACAGCCACCTTTCCTGGCCTTTCCACGTATAGTTAACAAAAGAGGGGGGTAAACCCTCCAAGGACTACAGCGAGTTTCTCCACTTATTGAACTCATGAATAATTCAGAAATACAACATAGCAGTAGTGTGTGTGTGTGTGTGTGTGTGCGCGTGTGTGTAGCAGGGGGGTTACTGGGCATGTGTATTCACCAGGGAATTTCTGTATCTACGTCCATTGATCACGGTTTGGCCACCTTCCACATACTATATCAGGAATGACCTGGCCGCTGAATGCTTTTCCAATTAAAACCCCTAAGACCCATATCCTATGGTGGCTATTTTGCCATAGTGGTATGCCAATACTCTCAAAAAATTGCAAATAAACCTTTAGGATAACTGACATCTCTTAAAACATACAATTCTTGCTCAATGTACCTAAATATCGTAACTCCGTGGGGGCATTGCTTATATTTACAAGAACTTTGTTTATCTAGCCATTGTTGCATGGCATTTGGGATATTCCTCATCGCAGCACCCCTGGAGGTGCTTGTTCTATCTTTATCGCATCAGTGTATTATTCCAGCACTACAGACAGCCAATCAGTTCAATCGTCAGAGGACTGCGTGTGCTACCTGGCAGTGCAGAGAATTCTCAGCTGAGATGCTATAGTAATCTTAGGTTTTAACTCACTCAGTTCCTTACAAAGGAGTTCAGTGTGGTAGTATGAGAATTATGATTTTTTTTGCTTACTTGTACTATATATGAGTGCCTCTGTTTTCGTCATGGTAGAAGGATTTCAGTACATATGATATCCTGGTTAATCAAAGCTACGTGACCAGGGGAGCATACAAAGATTTCAAAGCTAAGATGGGTGACGAAAATTGTTCTGGGGGTTCAGACGGTGGGACAAAACTTTAACACAGCACTACGGTTAATGCATTTAACAGAAGCAAATTATGCCCGTTTCAAAAACAAACACATCTCAAACAGCCCAGAATGTCAAGCATGACACATTTCAGCATAACCAAAGTCTGCATTTTCCATTTTGGTAAACCGTATGCATACTGATGCTTGTTTGCAAAGAGGAAATGAAAGCTCCAAATTAAATCAGAAGGAAGTTCAGAAAGCCCATTTATCACGAGCGGCTAAGTGTGAAAAATGGAATACATCAGGCAGGTGGGCAGGTGGGTGAGCGCTTTTATTCTATTTTCCGTTTCCTTTTTTATGCTTAGCGTCTTGCTGTGCTGTTAATGGGTTTCTGGTTTGATGAGAACCCGTCCCAGGCTTTAACGACGCCCCCACACAGATATCGTCTCTCGATTAGGAATCGCCTGAATCCGGGGATAATGAAGGAGGGGATCGGCGAGGGACAGGTTTTGCATGGATACCGGGTTTCGCCGGATAATGCAAATCGTCTCCAGATGCTTCCACTACAGAATTTAAATAACGGGGTGCATCGTCCCTTTTACACCTGAGCCACACGGGAACTTTGATTACCGGCTTTGATAGACCATGGAAAATGTCTCTCTCAAAACCCAGCCATTAACAAAAGGCCTTTTAATCACTATTCATTAATTTCACCTCTGTGAAGCCCATGTTCTCAAATACGGTTCTACCCCCCCCCCCCCCCATTCCTCATCAAAGCATTCCTAATTGCCTCATAATATGAGAAACCGAGGTGACACGTGTTGCGCAGGTTTGAAACGGCAGTTCAAAGGGAGAGAAACATTGGTGAGCTGTGAATAAGTGTAAAACAAAAGCACCCTTTAAGATAGTAATGAACGTATTTGTTCATGTGCGGGCGTACCGTCAGGGTCTCTTCTATAGTCAGTACATCCTTCAGACTGTAGTGGGTACTGGTGAATCAGGCAGCAATGAAAGCAAGGTGCATGCAGGTTTCTTCAAGTAAATTTTATGACTTTTTAAGACCTTTTTTATGCCACATGAAATGAGATTTAAGACTCATTTTGCTACACAATATACAAGTGGAAAACCACTATTCACAACTGAATATACCAAAGGTTCTGAAATTCCTAATGAACAGTATATAAGTAAAAAGACATCAATTATTTATATATTTTGGCTAAAAGAGCGCTGAACGTAGATTCAACACAACACTTATGACACAACACATATGTGTTGCTACAGTGTACAATGGCACTCATAACATCTGCTAGCATGTTGGTAACAACACAATAAAATTATGTCCGAAAGGCCTGGAGAAAAGAAAAGGTGTGCAGTAAAGAACAGACAAACTCCTTTCACCCTGAAAGTCACATTGAGTCCAAACAATGCGAGAGACAAATTCACAGTTAAATAATACAACCCAAAATGTGAAAAAAAGTCTAAAGTAACATTTACGATCAGATTCTGGAAGAGCAGTTTTCGTGCCACCATGCTACACAAAATGGAGCCAGAGACTGGGCAGTAAGGAAAACAGGGGTACTCATATGGTCATGAAGTTCAGGCCGGGTCCAGGTTGTCCGCTAAGCACATGAAAGACTTAGGCCTAGTATCTCATTTCCCAACATTTCAGCCTTACATGGTTTTATATAGCCTAACAGGTTTCATTAACGTCAATGCAGCCTCATGCTATATACGGCACAAACCAAAGTTAAGCCCGTTTCATTAGTCAGACTCCTTTTCTCATGGAGTATTTGCAAATTGAGTCGAGCAGAATAAAATGAGAGGAAAAAATCCTTATCCTTGCCTTTCAGACTCTGAGGAGGCCTATGAATCTTATCTGATTGTAACCCTCCAGGACAGGAGTTTTATATCCCTGGACTAGACATTTATGACTGTAAATGTGTACAATTATTATTTTCACCATTCCATTTAGATTTTGCTGGTATGTGAATGTACGTTCAATGGAAAATACTACTGCACACATAAAACAGCATTGCAGTACAAAGGTCAATGTTCTCCTTATGCAACATTCATTCTCTTATGCACATAGTTATATTTAAAGTGTTATCTCTCCAAGGAATTTTCCATGTCAAATAAACCTTTCCCACTCATTTATTAGGGCTATGAAGTCAAGAAGAATTTGTTCCCTAGCACTTGTTGGTAAATTGTCTTCTGAATGTCTGAGTGCCCATTAAAAACCATTAAGGCTTCAACTGTACCAGATGGGATTTGTTTCAAAAATAGTTTCCATGGTACCAGGTTAAATACAATGAGGAGGGGGAGGGGTTCAAATACTTCACTTTGCTTGAGTTTTCTACTCAGTCATTAAGTACAGTAATGCTTCAGTAGATTTTCATTGAATGTTGTTAGAACTAATAGTCAACATGATAATCACTTTGTTAAAAATGAAATGTAAAAACAGTAAGTAGCAATGAATGCTTTAAGACAGAGATGATATATTTTTTTTAACAAGCGCGAATCCGCAATAGCTGCGACCGCACACGCGCATGCATCAACGCACACGCCCTCACACAAACACGTGACCTTTTCTTTGGCTCATGACCAACCTTTCCACAAAAGCTTGTGCAAATCTGTGAATCCATTCGGGAATTATGCACCTTTTTGTGATAGGCCACGCCCATCGCCACGCCCCCTCTTAGTCAATCAGCCTGAAAGTTACTCAGCTGTACCTTCCGGTCATGACCAACATCTATGCCAAATTTCAGCCTCCTGGGGCGAAAACTGTGGCTGCTATGGGGTGGGACGCTTTTGTGGACAAACCGACCGACAGACAGTGCTATAGAGCTGCGGTCGCGGCTAAAAAAAACACCGTACAAAACTTAGCTATGTGATATGTACTGATTTGGGAAATGGGTTTCATAGAAGACTTGCATAAAATTGCTTTCTTTCATATTTCTTACGTAAATTGCCTTGCCTCAAACAGCTTCTTGACATTTTGCAATAGTGTATTTACGTTTTTGGCTAAACATTTGACTGGTAGGGGTAAAGAGAAGAAAGCATTTCCTGCTCTTTGTGAGCAGTTTCAGGTGATTGTTTTGTCAGATCTCTAAGAATATGGAGTTTGATCACTGTTGCTTCCTGAGCAGGCAGTCAGAAGACTTCGCCTTTAACAGAATAACACTGCCAGATTTTTTTGGATGCTGCCCCTCACCACATCACGTTTTCCCGTGCACGAGCTGCAAGGGCACGAAGGGTTCCGGCAGGGCGTTCATCAGGTGCTAAAAGGCCCGTGCACTCTTTTGCAGGCTGTTGAACAAAGCCCTGTCTGAATCTGAAGCATGCCAACCTCATGCGCATTATAGTGAGGGACAGACAAACCTCAATCCATTCCTGACTGTGGTTCTCACCAGGTTACTCTAAATGAGGGAAATTTTTCTGTTCTTTCATCTCACTGATCACACTGTCGGCTAATAATAGCTCTGATTATTCAAACTCTGGCCAGCTGAGGATTTTTGCTTATTGAGGTGAGTGCGTTTCCCCTCTCTCTTACACGAACAGGCCCCAGCGTTCCATGGCCACCTGAGAATGCAGACTTGGACGAAACGCTGTTTTTTTGTTGCGATAATTAGGTAAAGAGCTTTCTCGGCCACAAAACCCGGTTGCCTGGTAACGGCTACGCAGGGCAACTGTGGAGGAGAAGGCTGAAGAGATGTCACTAGCTACAGATGACAATGAAACTCCATTAGCAGATTCATAAACCCAGTCAGGTAATTACGCTTGTCTCAGAGCCACATGTAGCTCTAGACATTTCTGCAAGTGAATTATATCTCAGGTTGACAGAATAATTATAAGATGGACACTATATTTGCCCAGTACACCAATCCCAATGGCGACCTGTCCCATTTGACAATCATGAACATTGGCTGCAAATTGGCCGCAAGTACCTCACCTATAGGTGATGGATGGAGTGTTAGCAACTCACTTTAGATTGCTTTGTGTTTGTGGATGATGAATGATATATTTATAATGTTTCTCACATTACAGCTATGACCTGTCAAGTGCTCTTCAAACATCACAATGCCGCCTCCGTAAAGCAGCCAGACAATGAACCTGACTACCTGCAGGGGACGGCATCCAGCTGCACACCCCCAGCCCTCTCCAGAACACACACGCATCTGCCTCACACCCACCTGCCCTGCCCACGTGCCTGCACACACAGACTGCAAGTACTTCTGTCAAGAAATGGTAATGTATACTTTTAAATAACAGATACTACATGCCCATGCTATATAGGTGTATAGTGAAATGTGCACAAATGTTTAGTAATAAATAAATAAATAATGTCATGACTTGAACACAATGCAAATACATTTGCTATTACTTAGCAAGATTATGATAAAGATCCAAGCCCTCTTAAATATCGTGAGTCCCTTATCCTCTGGGTGTTTTCTCTGAAAGCTTTGAAAGTGATCTCCTGCTCTGGGTATCACTGAAAGTGCAAAGGACAAGCAGAGCTCTGAGCCGTGGACAGGGCAACACAGGGGCGCCCTGTTTCATGGGATTATCCCTGCATCACCCCTCACTCAATGTTTAATCTCTGCTCTACATGGTTTCCAGTGAGTCGTAGGTAAGAGGGAAAAATAATAATAGATCCCCCAATAAGAGATCCCCAAACCAACCCCCACTGAACTAAACATCCAGAACTGAATGCACTATTATGCACTGTGCAGTCTGTAATGGCACATCTCTGTGACAAAGCACCTGTCTATACCATGAATCATCAGGGACCCAGCACTTTGTCACCTAATGGAAGGTATCATGCCACCTGAGAAGGCTTTTAAAAATGTGTACCACAGTATATCCTGGCCAGGAGAGCAGGACAGATCAGACATCTCTGATTTTGGTTGGATAAAACTGCGGGGTTTGGGGGGTGGGCGTGGTATGCTCTGATCATTTTGTTGTAAGCGGCTTTCAAACAATTTTATTATACACTTGTAAATAACTTGTCTACCGTATATTATACAAATAGTACATCTCTCCATAACTTTCAAAGCACACAAAGCACTTGTTATTTTGGAGGATTCAAACATAGCAGTTGGACGCTTGGGATAAGAAAACTTCATAAATGCTATTTACTGAATAATTGGCTCAAATTAATTATGTTTTTTTATAGAATAAGAATTCAAGAATTCATATCTTCATAGAATATTAACAGATAACCTGTTGCGGATTGCATCATTAAGATAACTAGTAATTACGTTTGAGCTAGTACTCAAACTTGAGTTTGTGCAATTATGAATATTGTTGCACGATAATTAGTGGACTTTGAAAAACATACTGTTCTTACCTCCAGTCAGAGCAGCCCACATTGTCCTGTGGTTGACTAACTCAGCCAGGTGGGTCCCCTGAGGGGTGTGTGGGGAGGGACAAGGGCAGGACTTGGGGCAGGGGGCACCAGAGGTCTCCTCTATTTTCCCAATCCTGCCTCTCTCTGGTTTCTCGTCTCCTTCGGGCGACCCACTCCAGGGCCTGGATCGGATGCTGTTGTTATTACTCCTCCTCTTTGATCCATTCATGTGTGAGGCCACAGTGGGGTAGCTTGATGAAGGATTCCTCAAACTGCTACTCCTCTTACTGAAGGATACTGGCCTATTGTTGACCGACTCACAGCCTCCCAGCCCAATTTGGAGTTCTGTACCCCCCTACCCTTTCTAAAACAAGAGGCCGATCCCTTTGAAGTTGCCCCAGCGAGGCCTGGAATTGAATACAGCACTGGCAGGGCTTCAAACTATATTGTTGTTTTGGCAAAGCCACAGTGAAATTCCTCTGCAGAAAAACTTATCACAAGCGGCTGGAAGCTACTCTCATCACCATCCCCCATTCCCAAAGCAACGCTGAGGGGACTCCACTCCTTTCCATTACAGAGCAGGTGGGAATCCAGCAGGGTAATATTCTGTGTCGTTTGTAACCAACACTCAATTAAGCCGTGGTGTTGAAACTAATCCACATATTGCCAGGAAATTAGCGACAGTTCATAAGAACGTTGATCGTAAACTGATACATTAGCATTGTGGTAGCTACGCTTTCTTAAATTCGAATGTGCAAAAACAAACACGACGGTAGTTCGTTTTACAACCTCACGTCGTGGGGGAAAACATTGCATTTATGTCAAACACACATTCAGATTGCGATATCGCTCTAAACTCAACGGTGACGTAAGTAATCATGTGATGTTTGGACCAATAGCTCAGAAGGGGAGGTCGGAGAACAAGAAAGACATTTAACAAGTTCTCCTGGTGGGCCGTCGCACACTGCAACGTGAGAACACAACGCCGCGTCTTTTTTGCTCAAAAAGTTCTACTTCTTACTAAGTATACTGCCTACTATAGTATTCTACTTAAGAGCAGGATGACAGAATCGGGGATCAATGGCGGCTTTCATGCTGACTTTAATCTAAATTATTAGATTTGAAATGTGTTCGGTCTGTTTTCACGCAACAATACCCAATATCTACTGCAGGCATTACATTTTGTGATTGAAAGATAGAGGAAATGAGGGATTCGTCCTCCAGCGGTAATCGTCTCCACTTTGTGCTTCAGTTTGGATAAAATCGCGTAGGGCCTACAGAATGTGGTTTGCTTCCGTTGCTTAACTGAGTTTCCCAAATTGTTCTCTGATGCATGAACACTCAAATGAAGTTAGTTTTCTAGTAAAACTATTATTACAAAAAGCACATTTTCTTTTTAGATAAATGCCGGCGCTTTTTATAATTACTGATTTATTGCTTGGCAGCTGTTGTCATCAAGGGGGTGACAGTATTGAATACAGTAGCCCATGCACTCAGTATTAGTTTAGCAATATTTCCGGATTTAAAGCAACCTATAAAAATCGGAGTCAGTGGTCATAATAGCCTAATTATGTTGTGCTCCGACAGATAAATAACCAAATTTGCGCTAACCGATTTTAATGGCTGTGAATCAGCTACCCTGTCATAGGCTACAAAATGAAGTGTCAGTACTGCTGAGAATTCCGCTTGCTATTCCTGAGATGCACACTGTAGCCTATAGATCTTTGTTTGACAACAGGTCAAACGCAGAATTTATTTTAAAAAAGGAATAAAAAGCAATAACCGCCCAGACTCACAGAAATCCTAAACGGTGTCAGAAGGGAGCTAAATACTTTTGGTTGACATTTACAAAGTTGAGCCGTGTTTTGTACAGTTTACGTAGGGGAAGCGTTGGCAGTGCATCTAATTAGTTCTTTGTCGACTGAGATTTACAACTGAAGACTGGCTCGGCTTACATTTCCTTAGAAAACTCTAGATTTCACTCAATACAAGCTTATCATACATTTTTGAGAATAGCCAAAATCATACAACCACCCTTTACGATTGAATGTTTCATTGTTCAAAATATGGGCCGTAAATTATAAAACAGGTTATGGAGTACATAGTGTATTTTTAGTGGGTGTTTCGGGCTAAATTCTTTAAATGTTTGCAGTTTGGAACCGCAAGTTTAGCGTTTTGAAAAGTTATGTAGTCGATAGATACCTGGCCTACTTAATTGCGATAAACTTTAGTGTACATACCCAGCAATGTCTTTCAGCATTAACTTTTCTATAGTTTGACTAAAATAATACACAGACACACACACGTTCTAGATTGATATAGCCTAACGTATATCAATATACCTTTAGTTTTAATCATACACTAGGCCTACTAGCATAGAGGGGGGAAAAAGCCAATGGATGTTTAGGAAGTAGATAGTCTAACGGGACTAATATATCGTTGAGCAGAAAAGTAGTCCACATCGGGCAAATGACACGTTTTAAATAATTTGCGGGGTGTGGAAATAATAGTGGACCAATGTGAGACAAAATATTAACTACTTTATGAAATACAGGAAAATAGGCTATAAAGTTATTTGAAGTAGACCTTTAGGAAGTGTGGCAGGTCCATCTCTCAGGAACCAGTCCATTTCAAATGTTTGTTTATAATCACGCATGCATTTGAAAACGTGCGTGTGAGAAGGTTGCAATGATCCAGTTAATTCTATGCCAGCCTTGATAGAGCAGATGTTTGTTCATTTTGCCAGCCTGCCACCTTTGCCATTCTATATTATCCCCCCTGAACCAATAGTATACATAATCAATATAAGGCACACCATTTCCAGAAATCATTGTTCCATCAACCTCAGTAGTCTGACTAACATTACTTACCTGTAATGGGTTTTAAAACCGATTTGTATTCAAGTAACAGCTAAACTAAATTTAATGAAAAGCAGAAATAGTGTGAGCTTGCATACTGTGACTCAAGGAGTAGTTGGAAAATGCTGGCAACTGTGATACAGCTTTACAAAAGCATAAGTGGACATCTTTTTCAGCAAATTAGAGAAATTACCTACACAGGAAACCTGAAATAAAAGTCCATTTTATTGTTTAGCCATGTCATAACCATGTTTCCAAAATAAGCACAGCAGGCTACAACAACTCGTTTTCATTAAACTACCTTCGATAGCATTTTTTTTAAAAAGGAAAAAAAAAAAAATCCCCCCCACCCCCAACCCAAAAAGAAAAAAAAAAAAAAAAAAATGCACCCCACCTCCCCCTTTGGAACAACTGTGACACTGAAAACATTTTCTATGCTTGATTAAGCATTTATAAGAATGCATTTCCCCATTTGATTTTATATAAAAGCTACACAATGTTACACTTTATTCCGAATACAATTAAACTGATTAAGTATTAGTGTTCTACACCATTAAGTGATAAAATTTTAGAAACTGATGGAGCATTACCACTATAACTTAACACTACAAGAGACTTAAAGGAATACAAATGACTGCAAAAAAATAAAATAAAAAGGACAAAAAATAAAGTCTAGGGCTAGATTTAAAGCAAGCTAGGTCAGTACCATACAGAGACTGAGTAATAAAAAAATAGTGTAAAAAAGAAACAGGCAAGGCTAGGGTTTGGAACTCCATCTTTAGATCCACCTCTTCTGCACTCTCCCATTATGCATCCGCTCCAAAAATTCCTTCATAGTACTCCACGTCAACCAAAAAGGACCAGAACAAAAAAGTTATACTTCCACGTGTTCCCATAGGAAACTCAGCTTGTGTTAGTGTGTCAGGCACTTTCCGAGATACTAGCCCCCTCCACTCAAGACCTCCAGCAACTCTACAGGCCAAATCACGATGCAGGTTCATTCAGACGATACAGCTGTGGAGAGAAAGAATCGCAACTGAGAATCGGCTTCCGTCTTAACCCTCAAACACTTCAGTTTCTGTGCAATCTCATTTTGTCCATCAGGAAGTACATTAGGATTCCTCGCTTGATATGCACGTTATGTTTTTGGCATAATAAACTGCAATAAGTTAACGTTTAAATCAGTTCCTTGAATTTAACAATGTTGTGTTCTCAAGTTCAAGGAACGCAGGCCTGTGGACTCGCTCACAGGTGCGTGCGGAATTGCGTGAGACGTTAAACTCACAAAAAGCCCGGTTTGTGCAATACAGCACCGCGTTTTACGGGCTCGACAAATTCCCAACCAGCTAAATATACAAGTCAGCGCTCAATGTGTGCGCCATGTGTTTCTCATTTGTATTTAAAAGCCTACACAAGGAACACTTCAAAGAGCCTCAGAAGGTTATACATTTGGTTCCCAGCTCCATTAAATGTATGGTGGGAATCCCCCCCCCCCCCCTTTGTTAATGGTCCAATTTCTGGCGCTGCTTAAGCAGAACCTTTATTATGAATGAACTTCAGAACAATGTGTCAGTAAGTGTGCCAAAACCACTTAAAGGTACTGTGGGTGTGGGCGCACAGATCTGTGGGGGTTGGGTGCGTTGGAGGGAGAAAATGCGCCAGACCAGTTTATAACAGTTCGGTTTTGAACAGACCCCCCTCATTTTCCTGGAATTTCATTGGCTTCAAAATGGCATTCCTTACCTAAAAAGTAGTTATTTACAGATCGGTGTCAAACCAGGCCAGCTGATTGCTGTCGCCTGGGGGCAGCCCGTCGATCAGGTCCTGGGCGTGTCCCAGGTCGGGCAGGCCATCGACCGGGTACTCCGCACCGGGGTGGTGACCGCCCATGTCGTGGTCCATCATGGGGTCCATGCCCATAGTGTCCTGGCCATAACCCGAGTGGAAGGAGCGGTAGCTGGGATCTGTGGGGGACAGGAAAAGGACATTAAAGGAGGGATAGTAGCGGCATCCCTGAAAATCTGAGCAATGTTTAACAGAGGATGAATTTCCTCCTCCCAGCAGTTAACAGACTGGTCTGTACACACTGGCAAATGCCAGCTGGCTGCTTGTCTGGAGAATGGAGTTTGAGGACACTGAAGTCAGCCAGGTGAAGATCAGGCTTCCACTCCACTTGTACCACAGGTACAAGGCCTATGGAATTACCTGCCACAGGTATGCATGACCATATTCTCAGAAGGCCAGCCTGTGCGAGTATGAATTGTAAGATGCAGCGACTGTGCTGGGAGTAAAGACCAAGGCTGGCGGAGGTTTACGTACCATCCGGGCGATAACCGAGCGAATCTCCCTGGGCACCGATGTCCAGGCCGAGGTCTCCAGTCTGCATCCCGGACGGAAGGAGAGGAAAGAACAGCGAGGCCACACAAGGGGGAGGGGGGAGGAACAATATAAATAAATAAAATTTAACCTCCAAAGAATAGTCTGCCAGAAAAAACATTAGCGATGTTCACTGCAGTTCAAAGTCAGCTACATTTGCGAAAACATCTTGTCCCAATACAGAACATTTCCCAAGAATAATAAACAGGCTACGCGTAACGCGAGCTTTCATTTCTCTGGTACAATGGCGTGCTTAAAGTGCAAGTCCCGGGACGGGGCTGTATCTGGGGCGAGACCACGCACCTCGTTCCAGGTCATGGGCTCCGTCCTGAAGAGGGAGCTGGTGAGCTCGACGGACAGGCGCTTCTTGTAGTCCTGGGGCTTGTCCTCGGACATGCGGAAGAGCACGGCGGCCGCGTACGTGGCTGTGGGAGAGGAGGGCGCACTCGTTAGGCTGGAAACGCACTCCAATAACCTAGCGCTACGTGCATGTGACGTGGCTGTGTCCCGGGCGACGTCGCTCACGTACTCGTCTGCGTACTTTCTGTCTGACTGGAACTATTTTTCTGGTACACGCACTAGCATTCTGCATACGCGTGTGCGTATATTAAATCACTCACCCACGCCCTCGTTCCGGGAATGCAGGAGCTCGGTGAGGGGCGCGGTGGCTCCCTCGGCCTCGATGGCCTCGGCCGCCTCCTTGTCCTGGGCCAGCTCGCAGAGCACGCCTGCGGCCACCCTCTGAATGTTCTCGATGGGGGAGTACAGCAGCTGCGGGGGAACAGAACGAGATGAGTTATCAGCACAGCTTCGAAGCACAGGAACAGGCCTCACATGCAGCCCTAACAGAGCGCGCGCCCTACCTGAACGAAGAGAGGAATGGTGTTCAGGCCCCTGATGACGATTCTGTTGTGCACGTCCCTGGCCAGGATGTGCAGCGCTCCAGTGCAGCCCTCTACGATCTCCTCCATACGGACGCCCTCCTGCAGGTCAAAAACACCACATTTAGCCTTCATTTCAGCAGTCACCACAGGCTTGAGAGAGGACTACCACCCACGGCGGTTCCAAAGATCAAATCAATGCAGTCCACCCAAGCCACTGAGGCTAAATAACGCTGGCACTCACCACAAACTGCTGCTGCGTCCCACCCATGGAGGTGCGCCTCTGGGTGTCCTGGTGGGCCCGGACCAGCAGCTGCACCAGCCTGGGGATGGCGCCCTGCTCCCGCAGGGGGGCGTGGTTGGCTGGGCACAGTGCCAGGTTACGGATCAGCCCCACTGTGGCCTGAGGAGGAGCGGGAGATTAGGGCTTTTTAAAATGGGCGCTACGGATCAGGTTCCTCACCTGGACCACACACCGTATGGCTCCACGCAAGGATACTGATCAACTCAAGAAACTGCACATACACTTTAAAAGATCTGCAGACTGCAGGTCAGTGAATTTAAGTGAGCCCTGCTATCCTTGTGTAACTTGGGGATCAAATGACATCAAGCTTAAAAATAGAGGAAGTAGTGCCAAAAACAGTTTAGGATTTCAAAATGTGTTCACATTTTTGCATAACTGAAGAGTTCATGACACTAAATAACAATACAAGACAGGATGTGAAACTAATGAAAAAAAGGAACACCCTACAATATTTCTGCTATGGTCACAGCTACTAGGCGTGGTATTGAGCTGGTCTTGAGCAACTTGATCCCAGGAAGCTGGGCCAGACCCACTTACCTTGATGAGGGGCCAGTGTGAGGGAGGGTGCAGGAGCTTGACCACCACGGGCAGGCCGTAGTGCAGCCGCACGGCGTTCTGGGCCATCTCGGCGTCCTGGTGGCGGCTGGTGAGGTGGCGCAGGGCGCAGACGGCGGGCTCGGTGATGTCCTCGCGGTCGCCGGCGCGGAGCACGGTGCGCACCAGCGCCTCGATGCCGCCCACCTGGCACACCATCATCTTGTTCTTGTAGTTGTTGCAGGTGAGGTTGGACAGGATGCCCGCCGCGCACGTCACCACGTTGATGTCGTCCGAGCCCAGCAGCTGCACCAGCGTGCCCAGCAGCCCCTCCATGCCCTCCTGTTCCGTTAAGAGGGGAGAGGCAGAGAAATTTCATGGCAGGCCTTGCCCACATAAATGGATTGCTGTAAGCTTATGCATGTATCTGGCTTCTTCAACTTTGCTTTCCTCTCCCGGAGATTAAACGTACTCCCATCGGTTTCAAATCAAAACAGGCCTGGAACCCCTTTCCAGGCATGATTCAGGCCAAATCTTTCAAAAGTTACTTTGCATCGCATTTAATGTGTATACTTTTGTAGAACACCAATCGAGTCGAATATTCTCAGGTATCATATTCCAGAAGTACTGGTAAGCCAAGTTAAAGACACAGGCCTGGGTAATGTGCGCTTTTTTTTTTAACCAACACTGGCTTCATATTGGCGTGTAAGCAGGGAAAAGGCTACTTTTTACCTGCATCACATCTACTTCAGCTAAAGGCGTCTTCTCCATGGAAAGGTAAGGAGACAGAAAGAGAGCTCTTATGTAGGAGGAATTCAGGGCGGAGCACAAGAGGAGCGTGTGCGGGACGTGGGGGTGCTCCTACCTGCTTGGTGGCGGCGTCCGACAGGTTCCTCAGGGTCCACAGGCAGTTCTGGACCAGGCGCTGGCTGGGATCGGTCAGGTGCAGTCCCAAGGCCTGCATGCCGCCTGAAAGAAAGAGGACTCATTTAGCCAGCGCCCCAGACAGCATGCGCACAGCGCTCAATACTGGCTGCTCCTGATTTTTAAACGTGCACAATGCTGTAGGCACAAGCTCGCTAGCTCAAGGACACTGGCCAGAGAGTTATACCATAGAGCCATCCCCGTGGGTCAGGAAAGCGTGCCTACAACACAATGCCCTTCACTTCAAAGCTCCAAGGCCCCGTTATAAATTACCATAAACCAACTCGGCCGGTACAAAAATAGTGCAAAGAAAAAGCAACTGCAGAATCTTAGGACACCACAATGTTAGGGCCAAGTTCAGTGCTATGAGATTTCTAAATTAAATCAAATCCACAAAGACATGAATGCTGATTAGGGCTGGGTGGTATACCGCAACGATAATTATCAAATGCAAAAAGGATTGCCACCATGCGGCTTACTGCCTCTCCTCTTCCGCCAATTATACCTGATGTAAGAGTAAACACCTGAACCTCAGAGGCTGTGAGAAATGAATCAGGGGGGTAGATAACAGATTGTCACCACCATTATTTATTTGGTGTTGATAAGACAGCCAATCAGCAGCAAGGCCTTGCAGCTTCCATGTGACTGATAAAAACGCATCACACTGGAGCTGCAAGGGCTAGCTGCCAACTAGCCGCCTTAACACCAGGGAGATAAGTGCTGATGATGTTTGTCCCGGAAGCGTTTCACGTGACCTCTGAAGTCTCTGGATGTTTACTACCACATCAGGTATAACTAAAGAAAAAAATGAACTGAAGACAGACAATACACCACATGGTGGCGATGATCATTATTGCGATGATCATTATTGCGTTCGATAGCTAACGTTGCGGTACATCGCTCAGCCCTATGTTTTATGGGGAAGGGAGGGTGAGAACGTACCGGCTTCCACGATAGCAGGCTTGTTGCTGGAGCAGACAGACAGCACTTTGAGCACGCGGCTGGTGGTCCACAGCAGTTTCTCATACGTGTAGGTTCTCATGATGTTGACCAGGGCCTGGGGGCCACCACTAGCCAGGATGATGAGCTGTGTACAGAGCATTCCAGAGGGTCAGGATTACCTGGCCACTCCACACGGCAATACAGCAAACAGTAAAGAGATTAAATAATCCTGCAAGTGCAGGTTTACTGAGATTACAATATGCTTCTAATGGACATCCACTAGAAACTATTTCCCATTACCTTCGGATACATGATAAATCTGAAGGTGAAGTTGACGTGGACTGTCCCCACTGCAGTGACTGTTTAGAGAAACTTTTACCTTGCTTTCTTGGTTTCCATAAGCCAGGATCTGAAGGCAATCTGTTGTAATGGCGAGAAACTTGACGTTGGTCTTGTTGAGCAGAGCCACCATTTTCTGCAGACCACCGGCCAGGCGCACAGCCATCTTGGCTCCTTCCTGGTGCAGCAGGAGGTTGTGGAGGGTTGTGATGGCGTAGAACAGCACGGAGTCGACAGGAGATCTGAAACAAGACACCGCATTTACCATCCACTTCCAAATTACGGGCGCCTAAACTTCAAAGTTCTCAGCAGCAGGCCAGAAGGGTTACTGGGTTTTTATTTACCCAATCGCAGAACTGAAAACAGTGGTTCAGGTTCAATTAAGGCAGTAATCGGTAAAAATCAAGCAGTTAACCGTTTATGCCAACATCAAACTTAGGATTCTCATGGGGCATGACTGGTACCCACTGAGCTTTACCTTTTAAACTCAAAGATTCACATTTCAACAAGGAACTCACTTCTGGATCTCAAAGGACTACAGCTTCTCTTTCAGAGCTCTCGGCAGATTGCGGCCTCTTTCAGGGCCTTACTGTAGTGTGTTGGGCATTTCTGTTATGCCTGTCTGGCTCTAAACACCATGGGTCTACACATCCAGTCGCTGGGAAACTCAGAAGCCGAAGCCCCACTCACCCCAGCATTTTGACCAGGGCGGGGATGCCGCCGGACTTGAAGATGGCGAGCAGGCCCTCGCGGTGGTGGGACAGGTTGTGCAGCGTGCCGGCGGTGCAGCGGGCCGTCTCCACGTCGTTGGTGTTCTGCATGGTGCGCACGATGGCCGACACCATCTGGGGCGAGCGCATGATGGCGTGCCGCGACGCCTCCTTCTTGGAGAGCTGGTGCACCATCACCGCCGCCTTGTTCACCACCACCTGGGGGAAGGAGCAGGGCTCGAATAAGAGCTGCACGGCCAGCAAGCAGGACCAATTTACAGCAATGGGAGCCAGTCCAACCTGGTCCTCATTGTTGAGGAGTTTGGCCATCTCTGGGATGGTGTGTGTGTGTGTTCTGTCCTCGTGTTGGAGTGGTCAGTGAGTGGTGTGTGTGTTTACCTGGTCCTTTGTGGAGGAGTTTGGCCACTCTGGGATGGTCGTGTGTGGTGTGTGTGTGTGTGTGTTTTTACCTGGTCCTCATCGTTGAGGAGCTTGGTCAGCTCTGGAATGGCGCGTGTGGCCAGCTCGGCGTCGTCCTGGTAGTTGATCAGGTTGACCACGGCGTGCTTGAGCATCTGGGATGGCTCGGCCAGGCGCTGGACGTTTGTGGGGTGCGCCCCGTCGAACTGCGTGGAGGGGATCTGCAGCCCCTCGTCCAGGGTCTCCGGGAACATGGCTGCCCGCACCCTCTGAGCTCTCGTCATGGCGTACTGCCCATCCATGTCTGCGGAACCCAGGAAAAATGTAACTTTAAAAATCAGCAGATCATCCCAAAGGCAATTCTAATACAGAAATACTAACAACCCATACCTGCCCAATCAAACATCTGCAATACAGCACGTGTCAACCTTCTGAAAATAGTGGCAGATAACACGCAGGGTATATAAACATGTATCTTGGCAAAATGAGCCGCAATTTTAGCTGCATCAAAGAGTCAGACCGAAATGTAAATCAGGGACATTCACTTGGCTGTGTGTAACTTTTACAAGTATAAACTTGCTACATGATTGTAATAAGTCTGTAGATTGCCAAGCCCTTACTGAAATGCAAGCAACCAAGAGAATGTTGAAAAAGTTGTTTTCCTTTGGCGTATGCCCAAACCCAGGGGAAGACGTACCTGCCACCTGGTCCTGAGTGAAGGGTTGGGAGAAGCCCTGCTCCCACTCGTACAGGACCTGGTTGTCCATGTCCTCCTCCTCTGGGTTGCCCTTGCCACTCAGGGAGGGGGCGGTGGTGGTGGCCCCAGAGTGGATCCCGGAATCCAGGTAGGACTGCTGCTGCCAGTGGCTCACCGCCGCCTTGCGGTCGGGCTCCATGGCCATGTCGAGCTCCATCAGATCAGCTGCACGGTTCAAACAAAAACACACGGTCACGTTCATCAGGTCAGTCAAGGTCCAACAGAAAACAAAGACAGCAACAAATTAGCCGACAGTAGGACTGGGCAATTAACCATAATGATAATTAACTCATTTCAATTATGTATTTATTTTTCATTACGTTTATCATGATTTTCCCACCCTAATGTGGAGGTGCAACTGAGGTTAAAACACACTCTTGGCCAAGCCAACAATTTTCCAACATGAACTCCAACTGCTAAAGTGTTAAAAAAAGGGGTGTGATATAAGCATTATCAGAAGAAAGCAAGATTCCCCATAATGAACTGCATGTAAAGTTCTTTGAGATTAACCATGTGGTCATTGGCTTCTGGAGTCTTAAATACTGACAGAGCATTAGTAGCAGTTAAAGCTTTGAACATAATAAATACCAAACACCCCAGTGTTTAAATTCAGCATATCTAAAGTACGGGAGGGAGGGGGATAAGTCGGTTATTTTACATTTAAAATTGACCTCAGTTGCACTGCTGCCCCCTGATGGGGGGTGAAAAATTGGGAAGGACCATTTCAAACAAAAATAAGAAGGTAAACTCACACTGGGTAGCCATCTTCCTTTCAAAACCCTCAGGCTGCACAGCTTCCTACTCTGTGAAGAGAAAAACAGATTGGGACCTTCAGCACAGTGGTTTGGTGAAATCATCCAATCGCACCACAGAGCCAGGCAGCCACATGCATATCTGAGCCGCTTGCCACAAACTCTGGAGCCATGAGCCACCACCCCCCGGCCCCTTAAATTCCCTCCAGGAGCCAGTAAATCTGAAGCCTTTGAAGACCGAAGAACAGGGCAGAATGGCCAAGAGAAATAAGGTCCACCCAGCCAAAAGCTTCAGAACCAGCAAAATGGCTCCAGCAGGCACTTCTGGAGCCCGTAACACCAAATGGCTCGAGCAGGAAGTATCTGCAGGCTCAGAGAACACAACACGCCTCACAGCCCTGAAACATCTGCAATTTCCAAGATTACCAAAGCAGGGAGCAGATCGGTTTCAAAGCAGTGCTAATTACACAGGGGGCTACTTCATCTAAGCAGGAAGGCAATGGGTTACAGAAGGGGGAAAAAAAAACACACCAAAAACCTGTAACTATAGCATTACTCTGCCTGACTCACGCTCACACTTAGAGCTTTATTACCAAACTCTACACACATTATATTTTGCAATACAGGCCTTTAACACAAGGCTCAGTTGACACCGTACACCATTTAAAAAATCTACTACTGAATTATATCAACATCTGTAATCAAACTAACTAAAGACTTTACCAAAAGCAGATATTTGTCTGACAGTATTATACTGAGTTCGGTTTAATACCAGCCAGACTCACTCAATACCCATCTCTTCAGGAAATGCCTCTACTCTGATTCCAATTCCCCTCTTCCATACCCCCCCCCCCCCCACGTCTACCCCTAGATCCTCCTACCACATCCCTCTCCACCAAAATAAAAAAAACTACCTTCCTAGTGACAAAGAATTACCTACCCTTGATATGCTAAGATGCAACTACATAACTTAATCACTATTTGAGATGTTCATATTTTCATTTAAAATACTAACTCACAAAAAACAGGCTACTAAAGCCTGTTAGTTTCAGGATAAACTAAAAAGGCAGCTGGCCAAAAACACAGGGTAGACATTTCAGGATTTGCTTTGACCGGGTTACGAAGGCGAAAAACACGAGCAGAAGATTAAAATCAGGCGGCCTCTCCCGAACCAGAGGCAGTGGGCATGCAGGGGCGTGTGCGTCACCAGCACAATCACTCAGGGGAAGGAAGTGTGAACGGCTCCGGAGGGGCGGGGGGTGTTCCGCTGCTGCCTGGAGGGCAGGACGGATAAAAGCCGCGACTCACCGAATGCAGCCCCGATTGGCTTGCTGACATTGCACCATTGTGTGTGAATGAGTGCATTACAGCCCTCGTTACAGAACACAATAGACATGCTGAGTGTTGACCATCAGGAGGTAAATCACCCACCCTCTGTCTCAGACATCTATTCAGTCCTAAATGCATCCTCTGCATGGAACTTTTGCATTTTGCAATTTGCCACCTCAAATTGTGGTGGCTACACTTGAACAAGCCTGCCACCATCACAAGCAAAAACGACAAGGTCTGTCAGATGGAGAAGTGAAGTTCCATGCTGTGAAGTACTACACGACTTATGTACCATAAATGGCTAGCATATACTTCATATTTTGTGCAACTGACTACTATTTAATTTGCAAAAGGATTTTGAGGGCAGGAGCCTGCAGCTGCAGTTCAGTAAACTGGATAATCCCATAATCTCCTTAATCCTGTCCAGAGACTACCTAGCATCTTACTCAATCCTGCTTTGGTTAACACAAGAATTATTTAGCAATCCCTGTGAGGCTACATAGTGAAAGTCACATTCACAGGTCATGCTAGCCCATGGAATGCTGCATCTCTGGAATGTAAGACATTTCACAATCATGTTTTCCACCGTTTCACTTGTGGTCTGAAAAATAACTATTTTTGCCATTAGGCCAAAAACAACAAATGTTTGTTGTTCATAATTTTACTAAATCTCCAATGCTACTAGCGGCTGTGTAAGTATTACGATCAATAAACAAACGTCAGACATCGAAAGACGGTTGACTAAAAGAAAAAAAATGTAATTATTTTGTTGTGGTTCAAGTCGGGATCACCCATTGTCATCTTTAAAAAACAAAATCCGGTGTTAACGTGACCACCGATTCAGATTTTGGACAGACTTGGTATTAGAGCTCAAGAGCAGTTGAACCATGTAGAGAACTGCTCCATTCTTCCTACGAGTCGTCACTTTTCCAGGCACCCCTCAAAAAGCAAGCCTTACCCTAGACTCGACGCTTGC
Organism: Anguilla rostrata; assembly: GCF_018555375.3. Classification (NCBI taxonomy): domain Eukaryota; kingdom Metazoa; phylum Chordata; class Actinopteri; order Anguilliformes; family Anguillidae; genus Anguilla; species Anguilla rostrata. The sequence continues at coordinate 32,592,502 of NC_057940.1, read as the reverse complement.
TCTGTCACTATGCATTACTACATGAGCACAAAGGCTCGGCCCCAGCCTTAAAAAGCAAGCGTCTCTGCCAAAGACAGATGGCTGCATGTTAAATTACGGTCATTTGGGAGTTGATTTAGAGCCTTTTTTACCTAGAGCATTATCTTTGCAGCAAATTGGCTGTGCCAAGTCCCTATTAAGGCAATTTAAACCACAGGGGTTTCCAGCACCCTGACAATGACAATGGATACAGTTGCCTAGCCTTCGGATTGAATGTATGCCTGGCCTATACCCAGGAACGATCCACATTAAATGCACTGAAAACTAGGAGAATATTAGGTCAAGCTGTCCCAGAAACACTGATCAATGTGTAACCATCGCAGCAGACACAACCATTTTACAACAGGCAAGGTTTATGAAGACTGTAGCACAATACTTTTTGGTAACAAGTACTGTGATAAAAGTAGATATTCCGGTCAGTTAAGAGTTAACAGTTAACAGTATTTTTTCCCCCTTTTTAATGCTGGCGCAGCAAAAATCAAGTGAGACCTCAGTAGAATCCAATTAGTCTGTGTCCAAAGATCATACATGTGCCAATCTGTGCTTTAGAATGAAAGAATTAAAGAACTGAGATTCCTTACTATTAGCTGCACAAACTTTCCCTGACACACAAGTGACACCGTGGTGGCCATGACGTTTGCAGCACACTTTGACATTTGCTCTGAGTGAGGTTCAGCATTACTCAGTCAGCGCCCACAGGAGCACTGTGTGTCACTTCCAGAGTGGGTCAAAACCAGGGGTGGGCAATTCCAGTCCTGGAGGGCCAGTGCGTAAGCAGGTTTGTTCCCACAAATTACCCTGGTGAAATGAGCTACATGGCTGTATACACCAACACTGGTTCTCTTGAATCGATCACATTGAAATGCTGCACATAGGGACACAAGAACAGTCTTTAGTTGTCATTCATACACAGAAAATGTAGCTAAAATGTCAGATGACAAATGTTATGGCCAATTAAGCAATTAAACCCAAAGTTGGAAAGAAAACCAGAAACGGATATAGCCCTAGTTGCCCACCTCTGGTCTAAATGTACTCCCACTTTACTGGCAGGTAAACAAGCTCCTATCTGGAGCAACTTACAGTCTGGGACACAGATTTCATCAAGGTACAATTTAAGTCAATATTCCTTAAGGCAGAAGCATGGAGAGTCCCCAGTGCTAACGCAGTCACTTTTAAAAAAATAAAAAAATAAAAACTGTAGGGGAAACCAGCATGCTGCACCCACAGCGGTGGGGAATGTGCACGGTCAGCAGTCACTGGCTGCTCCCCATCCTGCCACAGCAGCTCAAACACAACTGCAGAAATCTCCCGGCTGGTTCACATGCAGTCTAGTGCAGGCAGTGCAGAGCATTAGGTCTAGATGGGCGGAGACTCCGATGACCCCCATGTCACATCATATCTCCCTGACACAATGCTGTGATTCGTCACATCTTTTAATTCCCCTGCAGTTCTGTCCATGTACCTACATCCAGTTAGAGCAGCTACACACAACAGAGCCAATGACGGGTGCTATAAGACGAGAAAATAATTGTTCAAGCCAAACCACTAACCAAATCACTGCACATTTAAAAATGCAACCAAGACGAGCAAGCCACACCCCTAATCAAATTCACACATTTAGCTAGCTACTGCACCTTCACCATTTATACAGCAAATCAATTAAATTAGGCCAGTTAGAGATATGACATCTATGACAATTTCATCCATTTTTGTCATCAACACATAACTGCCTGTGGCACAAATTGATTGGCAGTAGAGCTTGCAACTCCCTTGCCAGTAGAGGGTTAAATAACACTGCGCTACGCTGTAACTAGCTCTACAGAGCTTAAGTCACATTCACAACTGTTATTAAGCTTGTCCTTTCAGCTGAGGCTCTGATGCAATCCAGTCAAACAAGCAAATGCATTACTGCAGTGGTAATGAAATGTGGTGTTCTGCGCAACACATACTTGCAAGCCAAATGCCAAGTTATGCTAATCAAACCTCGACTGGTTGCAACAAAGCATAAAAACAACCTACAATACAATTTTGCCATTTAAACATAGTACTAGCACGCATAGCACCAATCCAGATAAACACAATGTTGCGTCCAAGAAAATTCTCATGGCACACACAATTCATGTCAATCTTCGTACACGAACAGCAACCAAATACTTTTTCTATTGAAACAAAAGTACTCCAAAAAAATATTGGCAATTGATAACACTTTCCCTAAATAGAGACATTACTACTGGTCAGCCTCGTTACCATAAATCCTTCCAAGCAAACGTCTGTACTTACCGAGGAAATGGTGAGCTATTAGGATCACAAGACTTTCACACCAATGGACATTTTTTGGTTCTCATTGAGAAACAGATTAGCTCGAGCCAAATTATAGTTTCTGAACTGATCCCCACTGTTCTGCTGCAATTCCCTTCCTACTTCATGATCGTTCACCTCATCGATTTTTTTAGCATACCAATTATATACCCCAAAATCTTGTCACGCAATGGGAATACAAAACGTAGAAATGGCAATCAACACTGCCCAAAACCAACCCTGGAAGCAGTGCAACAGAACAAAAATACCCAGAGAAAGCAATCAAATGGCCCAATTTGCCATGTAATGAGACCATTATTACACAGGAAATTTCACAGACAATTCAACTTTAAGGGAGCGTATGACAGGGTAACCATGCACAAACTTATTGCCCTCAAAATTCTAGATTCTATAATCCTCAGACAGTCTTGGGTACCATCAGCATTAAGTTGGAATGAAATTGTAAAATCATTTAAATAAAGCTATAAATGGGCTAGACATACCAACAGATATGCACAGCCAACTTTGACATTCAGTACACCCAACCCATCAGATGAATTTTTTAAAAACCAGCAACAAGGTAAAAGCAAATCTCTACTGGAACACCAGCTGGTGACTGAAGAAACCACTACAAATATTACTTACAAAACATTAATTACTCAAACATCCTGAAAGTGAAAAAATATACATTTTTAAATGTATTTCAATCGCTAGGCAATAGCCAAAGCAGACACGTTAAGAGTCCTTATTTCAAAGGACTAAGCACACTGTCGCGCTTTAAATCTAAGCAGGAAGGTTAAACCTCAAACTTCAACAAGGACCACCCTCACATCTCCGAAAACATGAAAACACTCATCCACCTCATTCAATCTACTGATCCCGACCAAGACGTCCCATTCGTTAGACCAAGCTCTGGGAACATTTTAGAGTGAATGCATTTTAACTGTAGCAAGATGAAATTAGATCCTTTGTTGAACACGAGCCAAGCGCACTCAGACTGTAGATCCTTTGTGTAGCAAGTCTCCGCACTGTAAAAATGGACCATATTCAAGCAAGCCCCAAACATCAGGTGGGTAGACTTGAGTTACTCCAAACCGAACTCGCTGAAAGCCCCATTCATACTACAAAATTTTGAAATCTACTGGCAGGAAAACATCATAGTCAATTCTGGAAGAGCATTCTTGCATAAAACAGCCAGTTGTAACATTTCAATATTAAAGTGAAATACTTTAATGTAAGTGCAGTTTCACACATCTCGATGTTAAGGATCATTTCAGGGATAAATGCTATAATGCACGCCCTGTTAGGGAGGACACAGCTGTAGAGAGCGTGTGGTATCTCAGCACAAAGAACTTGGTGCAAGTGCCTAAGACTGGGATCAGAATCAGACTCGCCATCAGGCTGTGCTTGCAGGCGCCTGGCCGTACTCCTCAAATACATATGGAAGTAATTTGGTTCGCAGATCTTCAAAGGGAACCGATGACCACCCTACCCCCTTTCACCCCCTGACATGACAAGCAAAGAGGAGCTAACAGTAAGCACACAGCTTTAGACTACTGGCTTCTTTATTAGAATTTATACTCCAGAGCTAGCCATAAATCCAATCAATCCGTAGGCGCACAGGACTTACGAACTTATGAAATTCAAATTCCAGAGGTTCTACAAGTATGCTTACCTTAAGATGCCTTCAAAAAAATGGTACAACATTGAGATTCCAATGGTTTTCAGGCATGTTTAATAACCAAACAGGGCATAACCAGACAGAATACACAGGGGTAGTGTCTTAAGGGTAGTTTAAAAACAACTTAAAATAACCCAAGTCGAAGGTGTGAATGCCATCCTGTACTTCTGGAAAATTGCTCCGAGGTACAGAGGAAGAAATGTGTACATGGGTCATGCCAAAATGCCACCCACTACAACTAATTTAGCAGACATGTAAAACTTAGCCTAGAGCACTGTGTACAGAATACCTGACATTGCAGACGACAAAAGGAAAGCAATACAATGCATTTATAACTGCAACAATAAATTAAACAGGAGTGATAAATTACAGAGAAGCACTTTTAACTTTTAATGTTCTCTTTCGAGAATCTCATTTTCCAAGCTGTGCCAATAGGTCACAATAATTCTAAACTGTTCAACACTATCAACAATTTAAATCCCAAGTGATAACTTCACCACGAGGCAGAAACACAAGGAATAATGTGCATATAGTGCATCTCCGGCAGAAAACATACCTAACGTACTTCAGCAAAAAAGTACGTACATCAGCGGGTATTTCCACGACAGCCCCCGTACTGCAGTTTACAGCTTCGTCAAAGATCAAAACCTTCCTACACAAGTCCAGAGCTTTACACAACCAAGTCTCGGTCTCGCAACTACGTTTCCAATGAACAATCTAACCACCGCCTCGCACACTCATATTTCAACTTAGGCTCCTCCTCAACTTTTTTTCAAACATGCAACGGCGAAGGAATTCAGGACCGGGCCTGGCTTTGTTTGGAAAGCAAAGCAGATTCAGAGAATTCATAATGGTTAATTCTAGCTGCCTAGCTCCATTTTAACAATGGTCGGATAAACTTTGTAGACGATCCGCTAGTTCGCGAGCCAACCAGCCTTCAAAACATTAGATACTGCGAAAGCGCTATCAAAACGTTAAAGTTTACGATGCGTCGTCGAATTCGCTCAATGGCAAGCAGACTTGCTAGTGGGAACCACTCGGAATATAGCTAGGCACCCGACGTTAGCTAGGTTAACGGCACCCAAATGAAGGGCGACGCATAACAGACCTTTACTGAGACGGTTTATAAGCCTAACAAGTTACTCCTACTAAGCAAACGAGCCAACGCTGGCACGCTTAAGCCCTCGTCGGTTTGCAATCGTTGCTACCTAACGATAATATTAGTTTAGCAAGCTGTGTCAACTGTAGAGTAAAGTTTGCTAGTCTAAGTAGGTAGCTTCCTAAAGTGACATTAAACAAGAATCTCACAGTATACAATCAACTAGCTAGCTAACTACTTGCTAACGTTACTCAAGTTAGTGACATCTAGTAGCCGACTAAATAATTAGTCTTTCGTTGCAGAAATAGCGTTAATCAACCCTAATGGCTTACCACCCTGCTTCCTACATAACATTCACCAGCAATCATTTCAGTCCCAACAGGGACCAGGTAACAAACGACAGACTACCAGATCGAAATGATGAGCAAGCTATGAATTCCGAACTGGTTTACCAGCTAGATAATTCAGAAGAGAGTCTAGCTAACGTTATTCATTACAAAAACATGATATACCCATTCTTTACAGCAATCAAAACCAACCAAACCATGAATTTTAATCAATTCTCACGTTTAGCCAAGCTTCCTTAAAGTGTAACATTTCAAAACTAGCTGATGTTAGAAAAAGTGTACTCAGTTTAGGGCTTACTGAAAAAATATCGACCTAGACGGGCTTCAAGACCCTATTTCACATCCAAATGGGATTCCTTCTCGATATTTAGCTAACGTTAGTTAGCTAGCAGGCTAAGATCACCCAAACTAGCCATCTGTATGGGAACACGGGGATTATTTAACTTACCCGAAACAAAAACGGTATTTCCGTTTTCTCCGTCAGTGGTATTTGGCCAACCTATCTGATAAAATGAAAGAAATTAAACTAGCAAACCACCTTCTATTAAATCCGTCAGCCACTCCTGCTCCGCCGCCGCTGCAGTGAGAAGACGGCTTCCGAGCACAGGAAACGGTGTCTTAAAATGGCGACTGAAAGAGAGAGCTCTTATACCAGCTATGTGGTTAATGTATTCTGCCGCAGTCTGGAAAAATAGTAACTCCAATCATGGCAATTGAATCGTATATTATGGCTTAATTTATTATCCTTATATCACATACTGTATCTTATAAAGAGTTATTTCCGTTTCACAAAGCGTTTTACTGCTAATAAATAAATAACGCTGTATCTTAGAGTGCGGTCAGCGCGCAGGGATATTTTGAATGTGTGGACGGCGAAGTAGCTTCATTAGGTTGGAATGTGAGTGTTTTTGTGAGAAGGATGTTGGGAAGTGACCGAGAGCCCGAAGTTAGGATGGTTCACGGTTGAAGAAGTAGGTAGCCGGGTATTGATCATGGACGAAACGTACCGCAATCGAGATAATGAAATAACACCTTTTATATTTATTGATAAATATGTTTTGCGGGTAAAATATATTTTAAATATGAACTTAACATTAGTAGATTTTTGGACACCAGGACACAACCTTCACACAAACTATGATGCCAGCAGTGTGGCTATGGAATATCTTTAATTAGTTCAGTTAATCTATCTTTACATTAGTTTTAATGTCTTAAGGCATAAAACACGAATGTAGGCTTCAGCTATATATAAAGAAGTCCTACTTTGATACTCCCACAATTCATCAACGTTGCACATGTTGGCTAAGTCGTGCGCAAGTCCGGCCACATGTAGGCGATGTGACGGCGAGTCAAAGAAGATTTGGTTTCGTCGTCAATGCAATAGCCTAGATAGCCTCCGTTCAGAGATGGTAAAAAGCAGCCTGCTTATTAGAATCGTGTTTTGAGATATAAAAATCTTAGACGAATATAATGAACTGGATCTGAATAGATGTCAAAACGTTAAAATGACATCAATAAAAATGTTGGTCTAAGACCATAATAATTGTAGCCTATGCAAGGATATTCATTTGGATAAATAACTAACATGTTTTATTTCACCTTAAGCCCCCCGCCCGTGCAGTTTTAAATGAAGAACGGAGAGTATGACTTTCCTTGCACTACAAGCTGGCTATGAAGAATTCACAGCAGGGGAAAGATTAGGCACTGCAGTACTGTGGCCACTATATTTATCCTCGACTAAGAAATGTCTCATGGTGTCGCCTGATCGGACAGTATTTCTGTGTTGCTGTCTGGCAAGAGCAGACAGAATTCTCTATATTTGTAATATAGAGAAAATTAACTGAATTTAAACATTTTTTGACAAAACAAATGGCCTTAGAAGGGCAACATGTGCCAACATTCATAACATGGCAGAATATGGATTGTATATTTATTTTATTGCATCAATATGCAAGATATGGTCAACAACAGAGTGAAAAAATGCCTGAAGAATAAAATAAATAGGCCTCACGACATGATGGCATGTGCATTGTTTGAGGTGTTCCTTTCTCTCCACATTCAGCAGCGTGTTGAAGACAATAACACGCTACTCTGCCTGATGGATTTACTCAAATGTCGGATTTAAACAAGAACACAACCCTAAAGGATTTTCATTCCGTGATATTCATTTCTTGAGTAAATCCATGGCTTGAAATGTTAAAATACAGTGCACATCTCATTTTCATTTAAGGATTCCTATTGTGGAGCATGTCGCTGAGTGACACAATATACATTCTGTAAATGAAATATATTCCTCTGTGCACAAAACTGAAAGAAACAACCCATTTTATAGTTTGCATTGAAGTAAATTATTTTATTGACATATATAATGGCAAAAAAATATTGGAAACCAATAACATGCATGCACTTGCAAGAACATATTGCATGCATGTGTACACACAGATGACCAGTAGCAAGAATATGTGGTGAGGATGAGGAGTTGCCTGACTTCACTGTCTCCCAAGGCCTCCAGTAGCCCCTGGCTCTTCCTTACACTATGTACAATATTAATGGTGTTTATAACCAAGCCCTTTCCCCCACACCTGCACTACTTACATCAACAGTGATTAATTCAGAGATTGTCTAATGCATATGCTTGCTCCTGGGCTGTAGATGAACTCCCAAATGAGCAGCAGGGAGACCTTGACAGTATTTTCGAAGTAGAAAAACAGGAAGACCAGAAATCCAGAGGAGCGCCATATTGACTTGAACAAGCCCCAGTTGTTAGGAAAATATAGTAAGGCATTTTTTATTTTGACAAGTTTACTTTTATCATTACTTCGTAAATGTCTAAACATGGCAGATGCTTAGGTACGCTTTTTTTTTACATTCCTGCTAAAGGTGTTTTTGAATCAGGGCTCATTTTTGGTGATATGACAAAAAAGGGAGTTTCCCATTGGGTTTCCAATTTATGATTGCCACATGACACATAGTCTAGTCTTTACTGATTTTGTAAATACATGTTTATGCTCCTTTAATATATTTATATGCTGGCTTCTCTTCTTCTTTCCAATAATATTAATGTGGGCTCTATTATTGCATTACTTTAATTTTTTACACAAATGTATGGATAACCTCTAACATATATTTATTTCATTTAATTGTCACAAACTACATAGAAAGTGTTTTAGGACATGGACTGCTTTCTATAGAACACAAAATATGCATTCTATACATTTCCAGTAACTACAAATGTATCAGATTAAACATTTCCTTTTTTTTAACATGACTCAAGAATCCTCCAATGATTGGAGTTAAAGGTAGTTTTTACTGTTTTTCCTCCTTGGCTATTTCTATTGTCTTAGTAGCCAATCACTAAATTTAATTTGATGAGTGGTTTGTGAAGAACATGGGCAGTGTCTTAAATAGGCCCTTTGGACCTACTCTGAAGTAGTCTGAGCAAGAAGTGTATAATAAAAACGGCTTCATCAATGTATAAATTGTTATTGAAATATTAACTTTTAGAAAGCCTGATATTACTTTAAATGACAATCAGTTTTACCCTTTTTAAAATATTGACAACATAGACAATATTAGCCTTCATGCTATACTGTACACCATACTTCAGAGCAGGTATACACTGTCTTTTAATAATATGATAAAAATCCAATAATTTGTCTGCAATTCAGAGTCTTTTAACATTTCACCTGATGGGACATGTTACTCCTTATTTACCTGATGAGTGTACGTGAAAGAAATGCAGGCCCCTAAGTTCCGCTAAACTCCAGTGTGAGCAACTCTTGGACAGGGATTTGTGTACCACTGAATAACGGCATGAAGGGAGTTCATTGAACACGGTTGATTCGGAAGTCAGAAAGAGTTAGCAGGCTTCCACGGAAACAAGCATCCCTTTGTTTACACAGCAGATGTCAAGCTCAAACATTTGCATTCATGCACTGCACATAGTTACAAACTCTGAGGGGGGAAAAGAATGCAGCACAAACTCAAAATTCACTTTTCAAGGGAAATATCAATGAAAATGACATATGAACATAGCGATTCATTCATTCTGTGATTGTGTTAACATGCCATTGTTACAATGCACTACAGCCTCGTGAGATGGAAAGCTATGTCAATGCCTATTTCAGAGTTTTGTTTTCAACATGTTGGTAATCAAATGGTTGTTATAGCTGCCCTGTTATAACTGATTTGCATTGATAATTCTTGTGCTCATAGACGGTGCCTGCCAAATACAGGCATAAACATGAATATGAAGGTGCATTCACAGTTGGCAGACAAAATATTTTACTCCTACCCTTCTCAAAAAAAAAGATAAAATATGCAAATTCAGCCTCTCTTTGTAGACTCAAACACAATGTCATAGGTCTAAAGCCAATGGTACTGTTTTTATGTAGAGAAGTGGCAATGTCTGACACGTAAGGATCTTGTGCCTGTTGTGTGTATGGGAGAATGCACTGTCCCTTGTGAATCAGCTGAATAGAACCATGTTAGGGGAGGGGCTCCTTTCTCCCACTCTGAATGGAAGAGACTCTCTTAAACCCAAATTTGTGCTGTTGGGGCTGTGTGACTTGACCCCACTGAGCCAAAGGTCACGATCCAGCATCCTGGAGATGGCAGCAGCTCTGGCCCTCCTCCTGAATGGTGAATCTGGGAGAAACGTTGCAGAATAGGAGGTTTGGACCCTAAACAACAACAGAGCTTAATGCGAGATCACAGTGACGGGGATGTTCCTTACTTAGCCCATTCTGCTGCGCACGCACAGACAAGCCCACAGTGAACCTGGTCTGACTGTTGCTCAGCTTTCAGATTCAGTATTACTAAGGAAGTCTCTGCCTTTTTTCAGAATTTGGGCAGGTGGATAATTTGAACATTTACTGAATATAATGTAGAGGAAACTTAAAATACAGGTCCAGAAAAATTTCTCAGCTAGGATAACTATAATAACTTGTTTTGTGAACCTTCAAATTGTGTCTAATATGATATGCACAGTGTCTGCATTTGTACATCATACCAGAATAGTGTAATGTAAGGACGAGATCTGAAAGTTAAAAAGTCAATACAAACACCATCACGTATAACACATATTAATGTTGTGCTTCCTTTTGTCAGTATAGGACTTGGTACACATTTTCAATCATACTTGGATGTATACACATGACAATTTAAGTTACTGTTCTTCTGAACACTGATTAAGGCTGGCAAAAATCAGATAACATGATGAAACAGGCTCTTCAAGGTGACAGTGGCATTTGTTCCATTTTATCACATGTAAAGGAGTAAATGCTTATTTGTTTCTCATTTCTCTTCCATTTGAACATTTGTATATGTATGTGTGTTCATGTGCCTGTGCATAAGTACAGTTGTAGACTGGGCAAGGCTAAGTTTGTTTTAGAATAAGCACTTAACCTTCTGGCTCACAGAGCACTATTGAATGATATCATGCTTCACACTATCAATTGTTACATTTTATATCACACTACCAACTATTAATTTTATCCTCTCATTTTATTCTTTGTGATTAACATACTTTAATGGCCGCAATGCCCACCCATATTGATTAAAAAGATTTGTGTTTCCTTTGTCGTGTTCTAATCTATTGGGAAGCAAAGAGCAAAAGTAAGGTTAATTCAGTGATTTAAAATAATGGGAACTGAAAGACAGGGTGCTGACTGAGACATTACAACCTTCTAACATGCACAAGATATAGCAATATAATGATTTTTTGGTTTGTTACAAATAAATCACTCTCTGTCTCTCTCTCTCTCTTTCTATCTCTCTCTCTATTTATGAGTGTGCTGGAGGCACATATATCATCTCTGGGATTTATTGACCACTGGAAAAAAAGAAAAACAAAAAAAAAACATCATAGCCCCAAGAAATAATTAATACAGAAAAACACTTTTTGTGTTGTACAGCATCACTAATACACATCACTGTAAACTTCATTTTAAATCTAAAACACAAGGCTTGATAGCCCACAACATGAAGAAAACTGATAAAATCATGTTAATTAAAGCATGATTCCATACACTCCAATCCAGAATTGTTTTAACATAACATAACATAATGATGACAGCAGGCCATTCAGCCCAACAATGCTCACCATTTTCCTGACTAAATGAGTTCTTTTTTCTTTGGCGAACAAAAGCAAGTTATAGACTAAATCAAATCGAGACACATTTCCAGTAGCAAGGTTCTGATTTCTTAGTCTCTCTGATGAACTCAGATGGACTTATACCTCATTTGTCTCAAACTGTATTCCGTTTCTGAGTAAATATCACAAAGCTGGTAAAATAGCCTAACTGTTCTCATATATGAACACAATACAGTCGATACAGCTGCTTGATACTGAAAACATTGTATCTTAATTAGAAAATACTGTGATGAACAGTACCTTTCGAATAATGAAGTTGTACAGACTTTAATAAGAATCTACATGTGAGTGTATAATGGCTTTCATTACCACCACAATATTATTCCTAACCATAATAATAGTAACAGTGTGAGGATTTTTATAAGCAATCAACAAAAAGCTTAAACAAAGAAATCAATTTAAACATAGCTATTTTTATTTTTTCTAAACATTAAAAAATGTAAATAAATGAAGTTGAAATATCCATGGGAATTATATGGCTTATACCTGTTTCTGTTCATCCTGGAATGTGCGAACCATGCATTACATTTATAAATTAATGTTATTTATGGCTTATGGAAATGAAGCATCTATGTAAATGAATAGTAATGAAAATGTATACCAATGCCAAATACACAGCTGGGCACAAAGGGAGGAGTGCCACCATTATGTTAATCGTTCCAGGTGTTTTTCACCTGATAGGATCCCCCTCCCCCCCCATCCGCCCCCCCCCCCCCCCCATGGAATAAAAATAAAATAAGCAAGTTTCCAACTGTGCATTCATTTATAATTATCAGCTTTTAATTTTTCGCTTCCATGTCTGCAATAAAATGTATTTACTGATGAGAAAAAGGCACCAGAAAAACCTGCAGCCTCAATTACAGTAAATAATGAATTACTGTAAATCAGCATTATGTTGATCTCCTGGCCTGCAAAGTACAAGATTGTTCATTTGGGTTGCTAACATCCACATAGTTCTGAATCTCAGTATGAATAAAGGCATTTTCAGACACATTTCTCAAACTCTTATGTGGTATCAGGGGACAGAAATATCGTGGTGTTACTGTGCAGATCATTCATATTATTTATATTGGCCTGGATATAATCATTTGTCCTTAACCTTCACTTACATTTAAATGCCAGCATTATCCTCTTTTTTCTTGTATTTTGTTGTGAGTCAAAGCTAAAGACAAATGTTGATTGAATCCAGGCCAACAGCCATAACGCACAGGCTGAGAAGAGAAATGGAACAGAGTGGGGAAAGGTGAGCAACACAAGGGATATATACTGTCTGAAGGAGCCAGGTAATCACACAAACCCTGGACATACTGAAAGATTCACACTGTGTGGTTAGCTTGACTGCTGCGACTCTAAATAGGCTATTCAATAATTTACACCAACACTACACTGTTTGTACCACACTTCTGCCTTTCATGTCCTGCAGTTTGTCTCCTTGTCAGCCTTTTTTCCTATGACCCTCGCTTCAAGGAAAACGTTTCAAACATTACATTTTAATTCTCATAAAATGTATGCAAGTGTTGGGCAATGTTTGGGTGTTTCTTGCTAATAGTGAATAATCACCATGGCCTGAAAAATTTATCTGGTCTGCACGTGATTGAAAACCTGAACTCCTGTATGAAATTAATCTGAATAGGTAACTTGACTAAAAACATGCAGGGAGTGGAATGCAACATCAACATATAGAATTATTCGTTTTATAGCCTATATTAGTATGATGCACCATCATAACAAATTATGCTCTATTCTATGTCAGAATTATGGTAAATGCATATGGTTAAAGATTACTGGTTGTATTTTACCAAAAACTGCCATGGAATGCTGAAATTTAACACAGAAACCAATACATCTTAGCTAAAAAAATTTTTTTTTTTTAAAACACAGTGTTTTTTTTTTAATACATTGATTTTCCAAGATATGCAAAATTAATAATCTACTTGAAACACAGGTGTATACAACGTGTATGGTGTACAGATATGTGTATTCTGTGAACAAATAATAAAAGTATCTCCCTTATAAAAAATAAAATGAAATTAAAACATTTTTAAATTTAATTACTTTCACTGTCCCTCATAGGAATATTATGTCTTCTTACATTAGGCATGGAATATTGTAAATAGATTTCCAAAATCCCGACTGAATTTCATACCTATTATGCCACAACAACACTCTAAAATATTATTGTTCGTTTTAAGGGTTATTCTTTATGCTACTGGTCTATGGAGCTAGAAAATACAATGCAAATTTTTTTAAAGAAATGTTTTAAAAGTCTTTAAATGTATACTCACATAATAGCCTAGTTATCACGTTCCTATACAAATAAATGAAATATGTAGACATGAATTATTTGACAGATAGAGCATAGAAATGGACTATATGAAAAAAAAAATACATTTGACAAAATTGTTAAAGCATATCTCAAATCATCATCAAAAGGCGTCTATGAGGATATTTTCAGTGATAGTTAAACGAAATTTGCTTTTAAAAAAAGTTAAAGTTAAAAAAGTAAACACCAAAATACATGACATTGAAAATACTGAAACAGGTACTTCTCATGAACTACTAATTGATCATTGATGTGCTTTATTTCTTTATTTTCAGCTTTTAAAAGGCATGACGTGTTGTCAAAAGCACAGGGTGAGGGTTGAAGAAGGCACAAAGTCCGAGTTTCTAATCCGTCTACTGACGCCCCCCTATTGTACAGCTGTGCCAACAACGTCAAACTATCAGGCCACCCCCTTTTCGGTCATTTTGAAAAAAATACAGATTCATCATAGGCTATGATGGTCACTGACAAAACTCCAAACCAAGTCTGATATTTAGTTTTAATTATGTAAACCTCAACGGCGAATATGGCATATTAAATCATGCACAAAGTCACCAAAATAACATTAAAAAAACAATCCATTATACTGTACCATATCTTTCAATTTTATATATTATGAGATTAGCATTTTCAGACAGCGCGTCCGTTTTATGCTAATTTAACTAACCAATTAGATTAGACCAAAAAAAAAAAACAACCAATGCCTTGCTAACCAGACGATTGCCAGTTCTTACAAATGCGTGAAGTTGTTTGTCATTATGCGAGCATTAATATTGATATTAATGCCAGTGAATACAAAATCACAAAAAGTAATCTACAGGTAGGGGCTGACCAAATCGTCTTATTTGGATAGGTAGTCTACGCCAATTTTAGAATAACCGAGGTATTCTGTTATCAATGATATAGCAGTCGACCCTTACAAAACCGACATATTTTAATTGTAAACAATAAAGAGACGGAATGTAGTTTAATAAAAATATATCTCGATACATGTTATACTGATCGACATTTATTTATTCTAATGTAGCTGTATGTAAACATTTTGGTGCGCAAGCCACTTTGTAAGACATTCCACATTCTCCGTTTCAAAATATGGCGTATATATTCTCAAGCGTATTTTAATGTATATTCCAAATGTTTAAACATGCATGTCTTTATTTTAGTGAAGCAAGCTCTGCGAGGAAAATAAATAAATTACAGCGAACATGGGCTATACAAAGTTGTCACTATTACAAATTCATCTGGAATGTTTTAGTATGAAAAATAATTAGATGCCCGAAATTTTGTCCACACAGGTGAATTGCACTTGCAGATAAGCGTGTATCTCTATAATATTTGTAGGATACTATTTTTGTATGCACAGATTTGATGGTGACTTGCGATGAATTGAATGTTCAAGAATGATTTTGTACAGTCGTACAATAAGTAAAATACAATGTAAACAGCACCATAATTAATGGTGGAATGTCATAAAAATATAAGAAAAATATAGTTTAAAGATAGTATTAAAGCACAATATAAATTCTATCATGTAAAATAAATAAATGAAAAATAAATACATACCTATTCAATACATACTCAAAATTTCACAAAATATATCAACACATCATTGGATTGAAGCCATTGTCTGATGCTATCTTAGAAACAAACACTGAATCAGGCACTCTAATCTTTAACACTGTTTTAACACAAAGACTTCTTCCAAAGCAAGGGAAAGAAGCATCACCTTTTTAAAAGGGTGACAGACAATGGTGAGCTGTGCTAAACTCTGGACCTGATCTTGTGGCTTCCAAATCCAGGTGGGACACTGCTGTTGCCCTTAGGCTGCTGTACTCTGCCTGAATACCTCAAGTGAATACACGCTATATGCACACGAGTAGCAGAAAATGAAGGCATAAGACTTGCAAGTTACCAAGTGTTTCAGTTACATGCACATATACACACACATGCACGTATGCACACATATATACAGTACATACAATACATATATACAGTGTGTGAATGTGTGGTGTGAATGCCATTGTGGGATCAACTAAACATAGTGGGATACTCTACATTTTAACAAATATGGCTATATAGCTGAAATTCCAGTCAAATCAACACTAAGCCAACATTACTCTTTATATGTTTAATTTTTACAAGTATTTTCATACTTTCTTCTGCATATTGGCTGACCTCTTTTGCTTATCATCAATTTAAAATGTCTCACTGTAAGGCAGCGATATCATCCAGTTCCTCGACTGGAAGATTTGTTTGTTGTTCTGTGGAATGCAAGGCTATACAACAGTTAGTGTAACAGCCACTGTAAACAAAAGTGTGATCTGAGACAATTCACTGTGAGCAGTTAATCCATTTAAAATACAAAAAGGCTAGCTGCCATTATCTATGTAAATCATTGTCCAGTATTTGAATAGTGACACACACGTCTTCGTTACCTACTAATTAGACATAGTACTGAGATTATAAACACAGTTTTTATATAATTAAGTTTGACTTAGGCCACATTGGTGAAAAACATTTGTGAGGTACTCACTTGATTGTATTTATTTGCATACATTGATTTTTTTTCTGCTCATATGAAACTCAAAACCACAGACTGACAGAAATGACTTGTGTTGTAAACAACTTACAAAGAAAATAATATGTGCTAGCCTAATTCATTTATTTAACTTGTTGATATATCCCTTCAAAACTGTAGAACTGTGAAACAATTGTAGCAGGAAAAATATATCATTTATTTATCTGATAGAAGAAGCAATGAAGATATATTATTTTGAAGATATATTGTTTGGGAAAGTTAAAGTAACACACACACACACATCATTATATACCTATATAGCTACTCCAACAAGGTAACTCAATATTCAGATATTGCAGATATTGAAGAAAACATTTCTGTTAATAATCTGCGTGCATTTAAAATGACTAAATTCAAAAAAACTATTCTTGATTAGTTGTGTAATGCTTGCACTTTCTATGAAGCATTTATGTATACTTCATTGCAAAATACTGTGTTCACCCTTTTCTTTTGGTTGCTTCAATAGCCAAATCAATCAAATCAATATATTTTTTTAAATCTTCTGGTTATGTGGAGAGCTAGAGGTGAAGCCAGAAGACATTTTCCTGTGAAATAATAATATGCATCTTCTCCCAAATCCCAACCCCTAAGCTCATTGGCAACCACAGCATGTATGTATGTGAGTGCTTCATATATATATATATATATATATATATATACATATATATGTGTGTGTGTGTGTGTGTGTGTGTGTGTGTGTATGCAGCCATGTACAAAACAGTGTCCACACACCATTCAGGAAACTAATAAAACAAAAAAAGGAAACCATGTTGGGGGAGAGCACTGAGAAGTAGCCTAAAATGGCAGTGCAAAAAAAAAAAAAAAAAAAAAAAAAGATAAGTTTGAAGCTTTTAGAAGAAAAAAATTGCGGCGTGAAGCACAGCGAGGAAAACTATAATCACATCATGCAGGGTCCATGGTGCCTATTTACCCAAAATGCGAAGAGGGGCGAGTTCTATAGAGCAGCCCCGCAGAGCAGAGTGAAAAGCATGAACGAATCAAAGACAGAACTTGTCTGTGTTTATATTTTTTCACACAATGGAAAAACCGACTCTTTGTATGCCTTTTTTCCCCTTTTCTTATCGCACAAAAACCGCTGCATTCCCCTCCTCCTCCCCCCCCACCCCCACCCTACCCGCTCCACTTCTCCTGTCTGCTGCAGCAACACCGATGATTAACGTGCTTCAGAGTTCATTTGATTAATTTTATTTTTTTAAATGCATGAATAGTTTTTTATGCCTGAACAATTTTTTTTTTTAAAAAGCTAGTGATTCTCTCTTTGGAGGCGAGGTGGAGGGAGATGGGTCACCTGATCACATTGGCTTCCTGTTGCCCCCTCCCTCTCTCTTGTGAAAGATGTAGTTTTTCTTATTGGTGCTACAGTGGATTTGATTCATTTTAACACTAACTGCTTCACATGCAAAAGGCAAAAGAAGGACCTTGACTTTCCTACCAGGAGTCACCAACACAACTGCCCCATGAAAAGCAATAATGTCACAGGTAAAAAAATAAATAAAACAAGCTTAAATAATGTTTAAATGTTTCACAAACAATGCGCACGAGGCCAAGACGACCATCGCGCGTACAGCAGTGAGAGGAAGACAGCAGGCAGGAAGGGCTGGTGTTGTTGAGTTTCGGCTGATCGCCTCGCTCACCAGCCGCGTGTCATGCCCGCCTCGTTTACTCAGGCTTCCGTGGATTTAGAGACCACGTGCTCTACCGAGATAAGTATGGGCGGACCACGGAGAGGACACCTGCCTGTCACTCACCCGTCCCCAGTGTGACGACAAATGCCTGCCGCTTTGCTGATTGAGCGGATGAAACAGCCACCGATTCTTATTGGTCGGCGTTCATGCTCATGTTAACTCAGTCGGGAGCACGGTGTTCATGTGACACGTTGTCGAGCCTGACACACGACTAGCAGCAGAAGCTATCTGGCTCCTGGTCCACTGCTTATACAGGAGTGGGGGAGGGGTCCTGACCTGTCTGTGCTGGCTGTATTGTTCTGTGTCAGAAACACCACTGGCATACAGTATATCGCACAACCACATCTCAGCAACATTGGCTGTATTTATAAAATGTACAGTATAATAAAAACTGAAACAGTATTTGTCTAACAGAACAGGATGCACAGCCATTTCACTACATGAAGGACTAGTGCCAAATTGCATCTAGCCCACTTTGTATTCACAAAAATGTCCCTGTTTATCAGCTGCTTCATTTTCATTTTTTATTTTTATTTTTTATTTTGCTTTTTTGCAACTGTCAGCTCACAGTACCGCATCCACTCATTTTAGCCCCAATACCCAGTTATTTCTGGTGGCCTCAAAACCACCTGCCGACAGTTGTTTGGAGCATTGTGTCTCAGACACATCGGCAAGTCTGCAGCATAATGGGACCTGACTGCTGCTTCAGTTTGGTGTAAAGAAATGAGAAAATAGCTGGTATGTGGACAGAGAACACCTTCCTCCCCGTAATCTCGTTGCATGGCTGCCAGAGGTTTGTATTGTTGTGCTGCTACATGTCGAGAGGTTGAATACAGAATTTCACCATTTGTTCTCTTGGAAGGCATCTGTGAAAAATGGCTGTGCAGCCTCGACATGCACAGAACATGCATTGTTCTTCAATGTGTGCATCACTGTTTCCTCTGTTTACTCTTATCTGTATATGTGTGTGTGTGTGTGTGTGTGTGTGTGTGTGTGTGTGTGTGTGCGTGTGTGTTTGTGGATGTGTGTATGTGTGAGTGTGTGTGTGTGTTTGTGGATGTGGGTATGTATGTGTAGGTGTGCGTGTGTGTATGTGCATGTGTAAGTGTTTGTCACATATCTGTGTGATATACAAAATGACAACATCGCTGGTGGAAGGATTCAAAAATGCAAATCTCCTTCATTAGCGTTTAAGCTCAAAGCAGTTTTAGAGGATACAGTTCGTTTTTTACTAAGCTATAGAAAAAAGATACTTCCTATTTACAGTGTTTCATGGTGAGGTCTGGGCTGCGCCATTTTGAGAGCTGAGGAATCAGGGGAAACAATCTATAAACAAAAATCATAATTTATCTGCTGCTATTTCTATCCCTTTTTTCTGAGATTCATTTCTTTTGCTTAAATTATGTTTAATAGTGTAATCTACCTTTACATTTCACCGTGCTGAATACATTAATGCTAACGGAAATTAAAGGTAATTTTGGATATATTGCAGCATTTATTCTTTAAGGATAATATTTTAAAATAACATTTCTGCACGAATTCATCAGAAAAGTGTAATATTTTCCAGTGCATAAATTAAAAGGCAAGACAGATGACCTGGGGCTTCAATAAAATACACATGGTCATGGTCATTTTTAGATAAGATATCCCTAGCTTGATTAATGTGCTTTTTACCAATCATTTTGTAATTAAAACCGCAATAAAACAAACCATATCCACTCAAAATAATGAACTTCTTCTTACGTCATCAGTAAACCAGTTAAGCCAACAGCATCAACAGCCACCACAGTTTTGCTAACGTGCGTTTACTCTCGTGAGGACCGAAGGCAGCTCATACGAAAAGTGAACACACTCAATTTAGCGCAGAGGTACAACTATACGGAGCCATGAAGTATCAATTTGAAATTAAGATAAATCTCACCTCGTCTGGGTGTGCAGAGTGCTTCCGCGAGAACAGAGACGGCACCAGCTTCTTGTGGAGGAATGGACCTGCCGACGACAGGCCTACGCAACCCAGGCTGAAGGAGCGCACGAACGTCTGCGGACGGGTTTAGGGAAATGAAAAGTCGTAATATCACGAAGGAAAAATATAAATATTATTGTTATATATTTTTTTCAACGGTCAATTTCGTTGTCTGTGTGCTCAACTTTTATGTGGATGACAGCAGCGGCAGATGCCGGTCCTGTTTGGTTCGGGGGGCTGCGCCCCAATACTTTAAGCTCCGCTTTCTATGCCTTTATTAGGCTTCAATCCGCTTGATGTGCGGGGTTCTGGGAGCCGGACAGTTGTCTCAGCAGGAGCCATTAGACATGGTTTGGTGGCCAACATGAAAAGAGTTCAAGGGCTGCACGTAAAATAGAGAGAAATAAAGAAAACAAAAACTGGACTTTTTTTCTCTGCCCAGCCCACCCCCATTTATATTTATTAATCTGTATCTGAAGAGCTCACTCCACACGTCCATTGGCATCCACATGGCATTCAAATAAACTGCAATTAAAGCAGCAGTGTACTTTTAGAGTTGAAGAGTATAGTAATATATCAGGTAATTTCATCATAAAGCATTGCAATACAAGTATTGCAATACAATATTTGTATACATATATATATATACACACACACATACATAAATGCATACACCTGCCCCAAAATAGCTTTTGGATATTTTCCATAAGAAAGCAGAATGCCATTGTGCATTTCAAATTCAGTATTTTACCTAAGTATTTTCTTTTTTACACATGAGTATCATAGCAGGTCAAATGAAATTAAAACAATATAGAGACTGGGTTACCAAAACATTTTCATAAATATTTTTTAAAAAAAAGTAAAATCATTCTGTGACATGTATGATATATATCTTATAGCATTATATCTTTGCATATATTATATATTTATAATGTGAAACTGAACAGATGACAAAATATAGAAATTTTCCAACCAGATGTAAAGCGTGGTTCAATACATTCTTTTATTACAGTGCTTTTTCAATTGTAACTTGAAATTATGAAAATGACCCCCATTGTTTTAGATGGACAATAAAGCTAACATTTAAATGAAGCAAATGGCAACTATTCAGCAATGCAGCAACATAACCATACCACACAAGAATAATAATTGCACATATGCTAGCAGGTCTAACATACTGGCAAAAATCCTCTCTAAATGGCATAAATACAGCAATGGGCTGCTGTAGATATGAGACTGATTTTATGACCAGAAAGCTATAGGTTCAAATCTAG
Organism: Anguilla rostrata; assembly: GCF_018555375.3. Lineage (NCBI taxonomy): Eukaryota > Metazoa > Chordata > Actinopteri > Anguilliformes > Anguillidae > Anguilla > Anguilla rostrata. The sequence continues at coordinate 32,571,040 of NC_057940.1, read as the reverse complement.
TGCAATGCCATACACACACGTTTCACAATTAACCTGAGTTGCCTCTGTAAATAATCAGAAGTATGATCAAACAAACCCAAGGGCCCCTGGGACAAAAATCTCTGCTAAGCAAATAGATTGTACTTCGGGAGAATATTTATGATCCTCAAATGAACAAAACAGATTTTCATCCTGCGCTCATTTCCTGTCGAAGGTACAGGGAGTTTATAATCTCATCTTCATGTGTATCTTCCGCTCACATGGAGGATGCCCTATGACTCCTGCATTCCGTGTTTGTTTTCTTCTAGAATGCTTAAAAGGAATTACAGCCGTGGGCTGATTCAGACCAGCAATTAAAGCAGAAGTTAATGATGGCTCTGACAACTGCTTACCCATGGGCAAATATCAGATGCCTAATCCCGCATGCTACCATTAATAATGGAATCAATTATTTTTTAAAATTTCAAAATTTGTTGATGCATGCTTTCCCGTCGAAATATTAACTCAAGATACATCATTATAGTATGCTAAAACAGGGTATCCAGTCTTATCCAAAAAGGGCCAGTGTGGGTGTAGGTTTTTGTTTAGCCTCAGAATTACTGATTCTGCTAATTAAATAACCATGGTTTTCAATCAAAACCTGGATAAGCAGAATGTGTTGTCTTAATGCTGGGCTAAAACAAAAACCTGCATCCACATCAGCCATTTTCTGATAAGATTGGAAAACCCCTAATCTAAACGGATAGATTCAGTGCAAATATGTGATTTACAGTAAGTTCATTTGAAGTCATAGGATATCCTATATGTCTTTAATTGTCTAGGAAACGACACCATTATGTCTTGCATCATCATCATCATCAATAATAATAATAATAATAATAATAATAATACATTTTTTTTATAATTTTCATTGTTATTGTCATTATTACAACTATGAATTCCATTAAATTTAGGTAAGAAATGTAGAAGCCTTAGTTGTCAATCCAATAATTGAACAAGCAATCAGTGCTGCATAGTTAGTACAAGTGTAATAAAAAGGTTCAAAAACAAACATTTAAGCCAGCCTGGGGAAAAAACAAACAAAAACAAATCCATTGCCCCTGGAAAGATCGTTGATCAAGTTCAGCTCCTGGAAAATGCATGCTGAAGATTATAGCTAAAAGAAACTGTCAGCAGTAAATACTCTCCAAATGACATTGGGCTTTCTAATCTAATAATAATAATAATAATAATAATAATAATAATAATAGTAATAATAATGACCCAAAGACAGCTATCTCTAAAAATGACTCTTTTTCTGACACATTGATTCAGGGATCTTTGTAGCTTCCATGTTAATCATCCAAAGGTGACACAGATTTTAGCATCTTGAAATTGCGTAACCATGGCGTAACCATGGTGACATACACAATCATCATTCCCTGGCCAGTGAGTGTACGTGTGACATCATTAAAGCAGGAAAACAAAGTTAACTTATACTAACCTACAACCATTAAACAAATTCATAGAGCCAGACTAATCTAATGCTCATATTAAACAATAAATCATCGATTGCGACATTCTCAATGCAATTAATAAACAATTAAATAAAAATTATATTATCTCTCTTTTATATCCTGACATTTATGTTTTGCTTAAATAAAGATAAACTAAATGATATGTGAAACATGGAACATGTATTCAAAATGTAAAAGTGCACCACTGTTCTTGAGATTAACCTTGATGTTCACTTTTGGAAGTCATCCAGTTATAGCATCTTATAAGTGAATTCACTGAAAAGTAAAAGCACAGTCAAGCACAGTCTTGAAGAGTATAAAATAATGCTGAGTGAATTCAGAATAATTATTAAAGCCAGGCCATATATAGCAATTTGCCAAACATATGTGCATATCATGACATGGATAAAATTAATAAAATACTGATGCTGAGACCTAAGAGTTGTTGGCGTAAAAGGTTGTTTGTATGACAAGTCATTGACCTCTAGTGTAAAACATCGTATTTGAAAATCTAAGATTTTGTAGCCTATAGATACAATTTAAGAAACAGAAAAAAAAACATTTCTTAAATTTTTAAAAGATGATATGTTGGGCAGCATGGTGGTGTAGTGAATAGCACTGTCACCTCAATGCAAGAAGGTACCAAGTTCAAATCCTGACCCAGGGCCTTTCTGCGTGCAGTTTGCCTGTTTTCCCCTTGTCCACTTGGGTTTGCATGGGGTTGCAGGTTTCGTCCCATAGTCCAAAGACACACAGTGGGCTAATTGGAGACTCTAAATTGGGCATAGGTACAAATGTGTGAGTGACTGGTGTGTGGGCCACCTGATTGGCCATCTGTCCTGCGTGTATTCTTGCCTCTCCAAAAATTGCATGCTGGGATAAGTGGTTTAAGAAAATGGATAGATGGATGGATGATACATGTTACATTCGTCTCATGTCCCATTAGAAGGGACATCGATTGTTTTTTCTGGACAAACATAAGTTTATAATGACTCCAAGAATGGTTCATTAAGTCCACTCTGTTGTTTGAAGATGGAAGCCACAAGGAAGGCAGAAAATATTAACTGTGAATTAATGACTTCCTCTATATAGAATGATTGACATTAAAAAGAAATAGGTAAGTGGTGAAAATTAGAAATGCAAAAGAAGATACATGGTTTCATGCGGTAGAGGATTGTGCTATATGTTTGGCTGGGAAGTGGGGGGTAGTAGATGTGGGCAAAAGTGGGGGCTGGGGTGGGGGGGGGGGGGTGGAGTGGGAGAGAGAAAGAGAAGGGCTAACATTGGCTTGTCAACACAAAACACCCTGAGGAGCAAACTGGAAAATTTCACTGCGGTAAATATTAATCAGCCAGCCCTGGCAGGGTACCAATAACAACTACTCCTGCCAGACTTGTCTGTTGCATTCAAAATCGCTTACAGTTGCCTCTCGCTTACTGTGCACTATGAATTCCCATAAATTACAAAGTAATGCGCAATTTTTTTTCTCCATTCTTCTTTCAACTCCAGCTTGTGGAAGGACTTTAAGCCACTGGTTCATCCAAATGCAGTATGTTAATTGTAACATTAAGTCATTTTTGTCAGTTGTGTGAGTCATTATGAATTCTTTTTTTTTTTTTTTTTTTTAGTAAGAAGCAAGACTGGAAAACCCTTGCATCTCTCTCTCTCTCTCATTCTCTCTCTCTCTCTCTCTCTCTCTCTCTCTCTCTCTCTCTCTCTCTCTCTCTCTCTCTCTCTCTCTCCCAACCAACCAACCAACTCTCCACACAGCAGGGGGGACCCAATTACACCACTAATTAAAACCACACTCGCGCTAAAGCTTAATTGGCTTCCAAGAGAGAAGATGTGCTGGATATGTCTGCCAGTTACACCCAGGATAATTGCATATAAAACCAACCGTCCCCCTGACCCCCCTCACTTTCTGTCTCCGTGTTTACAGAGACTTTTCCAGAAGTGAATGGATGTGTGACACTTTATTTTCAGCCTGTACCCACTGTCCTTTCATAGACGCCAGAGAAAAAAAAAACAGAATTAATTTGTCTCTAATGTTCTTTTTTACCTTCTGCAAATTAAACTTCAAATTTCTCCCCTTATCTGCCCGACAGCTGCTAGGAAATACACATGCTGTCCTGTTTATCATTTGTTTTCCTGGTTATTGCTTTGTTCCTCTTGGCTCCCCGAGGTCTGATAACACTGTCGCTTGGGCTGTTTGTGATGGGGGCCTGCTGGAAGACTGATGACATGTGTGCATGGGCTTGAGGACGGATCCCTGCTGTGCTCCCACTAACCTCAAAGAGAGTTTGCTCTGCCTGGTCTTCACAGAGCTCCAACCGAGGTCCCCACCCCCTTCTGGCTCACACACACACACACACACACACACGCATGCACACGCGCACACACACGCGCACACACACACACACACACACACGAATGCATACACGAATGCATACACATATACAAACACACACATACACGCACACTCTGTCTTTCTCTCACACACACGTTTGCACACATGCGCATATACACATGGCCTCCCACTCACATATGCACAAATCTATGTGCCCATGCATGCACATTGGTACAGTCTGACACACACGCAAGCACGAACGCACACATGCACAAAAACATGCCTGCACCCCCTCCCCCCCCACACATACACACACACAATCCAAAAATCAGCACGCACCTCTATTCCAGTGACACCTGATCATGATTTTCCCTTCTCCAGTTCCACAGGGGAAAAACCACGGAAATCAGATAAAACATGGCCCGTCTCTTCCCTCGGCTGTTGCTTGTTTTCGGATAATACCTGGTGTCAGGCTGGCAGTGGAGTGCTCTCACGAGTGTCCATTAATTGCATTTTTCACTCGATATGATTCTGCTGTGGCTATTTAGAAAAGTGCCCTCAATTTTCCTTGGCACTGTTCAGTGAGAAATTATTTTGCAGTTTTCATTGTGACTGCTGATTGCACAGAGTTCAGCTGCTTGGGTTCCTTTTAGAGCATAGCCAACAGGCTGTACGCCAATTTCATGAAATGCCCTTAATTTCCTGTCAGATGTAAAATTGTAACCCAGTAGCACTCATTCGGTTTTTCTGATTGACGTCTATTGAAATACAAAATAAATAAATAAATAAATAAATAAAAACTCTCGAATTTTGCTATTAGCATGTGGACACTGCAAAGAAGCGGACTCTTGATGACACGTGTAAATGACAACTCAAGTCCTCTCTTTTTAAGCCAAACCCTACATGAAAACATATTTCTTATTTTTTAATTTTATCGTCTGTTGCAAAACAAAATGAATATGATTGTTTCACAAAAAACATTGAAATGGCATCAGTTGTTTTCCCCTTTTATGAAAAGAAATAAATGTAGCGGGAAAAAAATTACATTTCTTTATATATTTATTTATTTATAAATGTGATAAAAATAAAGGATTCAGAGAATCACAACCAAGCAAATCTAGAGAATCCAGAGAATCACCACCAAGAAAATATCAGTATAAGTGCATATGTATTTCATACACATACCAGTATTTTTTTAAATCAAAATGGTGAGCAGCTGTGTCAAATACTTCATTGATTGTGGGAAATACAAATCTAGAACACAGTTTAACATGGCCAACCCTGGTTTAACAGTTATTCATATAGCATATTTTCACTAATCTACTACTATTCTTATGCATAAAGTATTTATTTTAACGTTTTATTTGGTTCTGAATGAAACTGAAATGTGTTTATTCCCCAAGAGCACATAGACTGACTTCTATCAGTTCAGTCATGAAATCAAAATCTCAACTGTAATCCATAAAAGGGAAATGAGCCGCTAAGGAGTCGTCCAAACACACTTAATAATTGTGGGAAATGTAGTTCATAAGCCAATGCTGGTAGAGGGCTATGTCTATTCTGAGACAGAGCATGATTGTGTGTATGCTACCAAAGCAACGTGAATGAGTTCTGCTGAAGTGATGACTCTTACATTATTTAGCCAGAACCCCAAGGCTTTTGCACAGATGAGAAAATTAGTTCCTGAAAAGACGCATGTCTGGGAGTTTGTGGTACACCTCACTCGGTGAATGGGTTGCACAAGCAACAGCAGGTCAGGTGACCAAACCATAGCTACACATGAACAAGCCGGGGATGAGGGCAACACAAAAGTGCCACATCCTGCATCCATCGTCCGAAGGAGTCGCCCACCGCTTGCTATTGCAGCTCAAAAGAGGGATAGAAGTGGGATATTTGTTCCTCTTTCACTTAAACATGGCTGGGTGCAGCATGTGAATTATACTCACAATCAAACTGACCGGAATTGGTGCCAATAATTATGTTTGGCTACTGTAATGTATTTGTCTGTGGCTTTGCGCTTTTACATATTTGTGCAAACTATACTGTGACTGCATTGTATGATCCAATAGCAAATGCTCATTCTGATTCTTATGTTCCTACCTAAAGGTCTTTAATTCAAGTTATTATTGCACATTATTGTAAACTTATATTTCAAAATCAAATTGATGGATTTTAAGCATAAAATTCACATCATTTTGTCTGATTTCAGACCAAATACCCAAGGTGCATTTTGTTACATTTTCCAGATAATTCTGTATTTTAAAATGATAAATATGCTCTGGTAGGGAAATTATATATATTTTTGAAACATTAACTACAGCAATAAAGTTGATCATTTCTATTGAACACACAGGGTAAAAAAGGAGCACAGATGTAAATTGCATGAAGCTAATTATCTGAATAAGAAGTTGCCTTACATTGAATTAAAAAATAAAATATGACAAGAAATAAAGAAAATCACGATAAGCATCTAATTTTTGTATAGAGAAAAATGTAAATTGTTGATTCGATTCAAACTGATGAATCATATTTCCTCATTTTCATTATTCAAAACTTAGCTAGAGTATGTGCATTCTACGTATTCGAAAAAAATTTAACAAAAAAGAAGATGGTTTCTAAACACTATTATAAGTACCAGTCGGTACCAACATAAAATTTCTCCCACAAATCTGAAAGAAACACTGCACAGTTTAAAGTACAGGGCCTACATTAAGATAATTAGGATTGTAGAAAATTCATTTATGCCAAGCTAAATGACCTTGGGGATTTCAATAAATGTATACAAAAAGTTTGGCATTCACTTTCGTGGGTTTGAATTTTTAATTGCGTGGTTGCAAGGAAACAAAAATAAGTGTCTCACCATGCAGAGAGAGAGAGAGAGAGGAGGCCTCGCTGTTGAGACTAGCTACAGGAAGCCTCAACATTATCAGAAAGATTGACTGTAATTGCAGTACTTTCTCCATTTCTCAATATGCTCTAAGTAAGCGCTGGCTCAAGAGGTATGGGAAAGCATATTCCCTAAACAGCTGGCCCATGTTTACAAATTTGGTAAACCAAGGTTTAATGAATGAGCGCGAGCTATACGAGTGGCTGTCAATCATCAGGTGAGCAACGGCTTTCATTTTGCCTCCGCGCCACCGCGTCAGCCGGAAGATAAACAGCTTCATGTCACCGCGTCCCCTACACCACACCTGACTCATCCGCAGCCCAATTAGTGGGCTTTAGGAAACTTATGACGCAGAAAATGCGGTGCGGCGCTAGCGTGTTCGGCAGCATAATCGTGTCTTTAGAGAGATCCTCGCCGAGTCTTGAAAGGCTTTCCTGGATCGAGGGCAAGAAACGGAGCCTTGCTTCCGCCTGAAGCAATGAGAGCATTCAGTCAATACAACCCAACCCATACATAAAACCCTAACCCTCGCCTATGTCGGAAAACTGCCAGGATTGAAACAATATCCATCTTTTCCTCGCTGCAACAAAGCTTAGTAGCAATTAAATCAGCACTTTGGGACGACAATAGCTCATTTGCGGCTAAATAAGAAGCAGTTTGGATACAGTCTTGGATTTGGATTAATACGCTTTCTCTTATCAGTAAAGGTGTTAATGATCTGATCACTTACAGTGATAAATTATGACCGTAATTCAGTCCGAGAAACGGATTAATGTTCTCAGGATTCCTTTCTTGGTATTCTGAAGGATTGCATGTGCCAATTTGTTTATAAGTGGTCTTACTCAGTTAAGCCCAGAATCAATTATTTATATAAGGGCTAGATTAGGCATTACTACATAACCAACTGAGGTTTTTTCACGGTAATAATGTGCAGTGTGACAGGACTTTTACTGAATATAAGTAGAAATAAGTCAGCAATGAAAACTCTAAATATGGAACTGCCAAAGTCGCTGTATATAGTAGATTACAAGAAACTAGGCTTTAAAATCTGTTTTACTGTGCCTTGTTGAAGTAAACGCTGAGAAAATCCTTGAAAAAAACATAATCTAACTCAAAAATATGGGCAATAACTATAACTCTTGAAAACAGTCAAATGAATCACGTCCAAAGCGCATTTTAATCTGAAACCTGGGGCTGCAAACCATCTTATTAAACTGCTTTCATGCAGCCAGGAAAGCTGATCTAATCTGCGCCTGTGAGTCCAGGCAGGCGGGAGTACAAAGTGTCCACACGGCTCAGCCCCACTGCCCCCTGCTGTTTTTAATCAATAATATTATAATGCCTGCTACTGGTAATTCTGAGGGTAATCTGCTCAGCATTCCGCAAGGCATTCTGGGATGCAGAGAGACCCAGAGTGAGGAGTCGTAACAGTCTCCCCAAGGATGACTTCACCCCTCCAGTAGCATCACGGGAGAGAAATACATGGTCGCAGGGAGGGAAAGGGCTTCCTGGAGGTCAAATGGGAAGTAGGCAACCTCCAATTTCAGCCGTGCTTCACTTCCACTTGTGTGTTTACGTTGTAAAGACTCGTCACGTATCACCAAGGTGCTGCAGGCCTGGATTCAGTTCCATCTATGGCTGTTCATACTCTTTTAATAATACACTATTGCAACTTACATGTTACCATTTCAGCATTTAGAGATGGGTAAAGCAAATAAATAGTGTGATTAATGACTCCATCAGGCCCTATGTCAGATACAGACTGAGAAAGTGAACAGGAGCAGCGGGAGATGTCAGGGGCATAGGTGGAGAATGTTGGGGGGAGAGGGTACGTGAGTGGAAGGGAAGGAGAAACAAACACAAGAAAAACAAAGAAGTTAAGCGAAGAGGTTGGGGTAGGGTCATCTTTATAACTGCACTTTGTCATTTCAGTTCACGTTTCAATACTTCCATTGTAAACAATGAAGTGCTGATAATCAAGGTAAAACATGCGTTAATAGCATTAAGCACAGCTACATGTGCTATCATCAGTTCCATATGGATCCATGGTGCTACTGCTGTCATGGATTTCCCCATACAAATGCAATACCTAATATCCTTCCAAATAAACGCTAAAAAACTGTTATTAAAGTCACTTTCACCAATAAGGCAGTACTATGAAAATGACCATAATTATTGATAAAAATATGCATACAGTCCAATATCCATATTAATACCTCAAATTGTTTAAAAAAATGCTAAGCAAAAATACTCACATTAAATTGAAGTATTGAAATTGAAATATTGGCAGGTATGTCTTCCAATAAAATAATCCTGAATATATCAATGGGCCTATTTACGTTTTTATTGTTATATAGCTTATCGTCAAGGCAGCGCAGAGGTAAATGTGACATCTTGAATAGTTGTCAGGTTCTGTATGTGATCTTATCAGCAAAGCATGTGCAAGTTTCTTTATCTTTTTAATATCTTTATAGTTCTCAAAACTGCCCTTCAGCGTACGTTTTTTGCAGGGGATCCTTAGCCTCACTTGCTGCCCACTAAAGATTGCAGTTTGTATATGAAAATAATAATAAAAAAATGTAGGCAAAAATTGCATTGCAATAATGAAATGATTCATTTTCGGTAATAAGATTTATATATAATATTTAATTTATCTTGGCTACATGGCTAATATAGAATTTCCAGTTTGTTTTATAATATAATATAATATAATATAATATAATATAATATAATATAATATAATATAATATAATATTTTTGGTTCATTTGAGAAGGACGGTGCATAGCCACTTGTCTCTCCTAGATCAATAAAAATTTTATCTGTTGTCCATTGGCAGATAACAGCATTGAGTGCTTTATTATTTGTAATTATAGTGATTATATCTTCTTTTCACTTGTTTATCAAAATTGAATGAATAATTATTGTATATACCCAACAAACAAATTGTTATCCTTTTTTAGTTAGTGTAAAATGAATAGATCTAAAGTTTTGGGTTTTTTTTGTTTTCATTATTTAAACTACTTTATTTATAATACTTTATTATTTATAATAATGATTTATTTAATGCATTTAATATTATTTACCAATTAACTTTTTGTTCCATATTTTTGAATGGAGAAACAAAAATGGAATGTTACCCCAAAACACATACATTTATAAATTTTTCCATTACAATTTAATTACATTATTTTTATAAAGCAGCCTCCTGTTATATAGGCTGCTGTGCAATATTATGCATATGGGTCACTAGTGCCTTTACTAGTAGCATTATGATATCACATCAATCGTAATTCAAAGACCAGCGTTGTATAGGCCATAGGCTACAGTAGAATAACGGCTAGACAAACAAATTACATATTTTCTTCCTGAACAATAGGCTGTATAGGAAAGCAATATTTCCTATAGTTAAAGCATTGCAAATATTTAAAGTTTTAAAGTATGATAGTATTGAAATAAATGTAAAACATATATTTTCAGGATACAGTACATTTAAACCTCCTTTCTATAACTTGGTGTAATTAGTGTAACTGTTGATTTATTTACTGAAAAGACTAGAATGAAATTTGGCAGTGACAGGAAAGAGCACTTATGTACTAATGTTAACATTTGTATAGGGGCTACTTTCTAAACAATGAGATGCATTTATAAGCACACATGCACTCACAATACAGACAAATATCCACACAATGACCATTGAGCTGTTTTTGAGCCAAATGCAGACTAGACGTGCTTTCATTGCCATCATTCTAACTGCCAGGATATGTTTTTAAGTCACACAATACAAATTATATCCAAATCAATTTGATTAAAAAAAAAAAAAAAAATATTGAGCTCCCAAAAAAAAAGCAAAATATCTGTGAGAGAACAACTTAAAGAACAATGTTATAACCCAGCTAATGCATACAATTTACTGCTAACAATACGGGACAGAACCACTTCTCAAATACAATGACAAATTAAATGTTTCATTATAAAGCACATTGATGGATATTGGAAAAGGCATACAGAGACATACAGAAATTACAGCCAAAGATTATGTTAGTTTTCATCTGACATCTTGGGTGATATGTTGGATAGTGGTGCTGGTGCTATAGTATGTACTGTATGTGTATACAATTTGATTATCAGCCAGATGTGAGTCAATGACTGTCTGCAAGAATGATGTACAGTGAAGCTTCTGGATAAGCCCAACACTGCTAATACACTGCTAATACAGTCTAAGGGGCAGTTTAATTAAAAGGGAGAATCTAACACAGTCTACCTGAGACAGCAAGTGAGATTTACTGAAGGTTTCTTCTCAGCCATTTTCCTAGTTTATGGCTGAAATTAACCGAAAGTCCTAACAGAAAAAACTGATTTTAATTCAAACCCCCTCCAAAATGCCTTAAAGACAGGTGAGAAATATATAACAAGACACTATTCAAAATCCATTGTACTGTATGAGGCTTTGTCGGAAAAGAAATTGTCGAGAAATAGGCACAATATGCACCCAGTCTGTAAGACCTTTTACACACATTCAGGGGGGGAGATTACCATGGCAGTGTTCCAATAGTTCTGTAATAGTCTTAGACTTGGAGACGTACTGTACTTGCCTCACACAGAATGTTTTGGAGCAGGGGAAGACGTAGCAGCCAGGTAGCAATCCCCTTTCACACCCCATTAGGCAACACTGCTCGGCAGCCTCCGCAACGCGCCAAGATCCGTGCTGAGCTAATCGCCTTCAATTACAACACTCGCCATGCCGCTCGCATTACATGATTTTGGGCTGTCAATTTAGCAGCGTTACAGGGCTGCTCGAGTGCACATTATGGCTAATCTAATCTATGGCGTGAGTGTTCGCCAGTGGAGAATCCGCACTCTCACTCTGTCAAATTGCTGGGCAGGTTAGGACGCTTGACATTACGCAACAGAGAAGCAGAAAAAAAGAGAAATGCTTGAATATAGCTGTATAATACAGTGTAACTGTGGGTGGGTGAGGAGTGTATTGAGTCTTACTGCAGGGTGCCTAGTTTAAGTAACAAATCTAAGCCAGTATTACATGTATTCAATACATGTGCACCATCCTGAGATCTGCAGTCACTGAAATTATACAACATTGTGTAAGAATAAAATAGAAATGCAAAACTTGTTGCTCAAATGAATGACAATGCACCATAGGAGATCAAGAGTGAATGTCCCCCCCTTAGTGGAGTTGTACAGTTGCACAATAGTAGGTTGATTCCATAGTAATGTCCCCTCTAAAACGTTGTCTGTGAAGAAGTGATTAATACACAGTCTGTGGTGCTAGCATAGCCATCCTGCACCGGCTACAAGTCAGATTAAATAGTGCTGTATGTTATCTAAGTGAATTGTCACAAATACATTCTCTCATTGGACAGATTCGACTTTCAATGGCTGAGTCTCGTAACATCCCTAAGAACTAACTAGAGTACCACTTTGTCATTGAGTCTCAAAAGTTAATTACGGAAGTTTTATTAATTAATTCATTCATTAATGTATTTATTTATTTATTTATTTATTTAACTATTTTTAAAAGGATTGGTCACCAGAATGTCTAATTTGCTGGCCCTGTTCACCAATTTCCCCAATAACTCAAGAGGGCAATGGCCTTGACCACCAGTACGCTGTCTTGAGACACAAAGCTTAAAATAAAATAGAAGAAAAAAAAGCAAAAACCTCTAAATCCTAAAACATTTGTCCACATACCCGACCATTGAATTCCGTCCTTCCCTGGAGTAAACCACAGATACCGTGCTCCGGTGATGCAGTCCCCGGCCAGACTCCCATCTTTGTTTCGTCCTTCGAAGGAGAAGGTCTTCCATTTTCCTCAGGTCATTTTCTTCACAGGTTAATAAAGGAAATGCCGCCATTTGGACTATGATTCATGCTCTGAGAAATATGAGAGAGAGGAAAATGTGGGTTTTATTCCTCTGTTCCATTGATATTTGTGAGCCCAAATCATTGAAAACATTGCTTTTCTGTGGGAAATTCTGCCGGCTTGGGGGGCTTTGATGCCCCCCGACTGTGCACAGTATGGGTTTGGATCTAGGGAAGAGACGCTGATTTACAAAAAAAAAAAGAAAAAAAAAGAAAAAGATGGATAAAAAGGAACAGGGAATCTATAGACAGACTCAGGGCTATTATGCAGAATGTTGAATTTTAGTTCACATTTATTTGGGTTCTTGCGTTTTGTCTAGGCTCAAACTACTCTTTTTTAACAATCACATGTGTCTGAATCTTCATCCAAACTAAACTCTGTTTTTTGGTTTCTTTCTGCCATTTTTGCTGCATAGGCTATTGTTCATAGTGAATACACCTTAGGCAGTTTGTAAGCATGGATCTATAAATGCCTCTAAGCTTTTAAAATTAGCATTTTGGGAACATGTCCAGATGTTAAAGAGATGGATTATTTTAACATTACACAAACTTTTGAAATGTTTCTTCTAGGTAATTATAGGAGTAGGACAATACATGAAATCATTTCTCCTATGTTCCTAGTTTTAAAAAGAATGGATTGTACTGTTATTTCCAACTGTTTTCATATATTAATACATTTAGCTGATGTACTCAGAATTTCAATGTTTACAAGTATAGTTAGATGAGAACTAATTTCATTTAATAATATTATTATTTTAAAAAATCCATTTGGGAAAGCAGTATGTATGTTAAAGTGAAACATAATTACAAATAATGCTTAAATATTTTAATTGTTATATATTAATATATTTATATATTTAATATATACTATTGTAATTTTGTTCTAGTATATTGGCACATATTCTTATAAGTATACTTGATATGATGACATGCTTGTACATTGGTTTGCTTTCCTTTATGCGTGTTTATGAATACATCTTACTGTATATCTGCATTATGGCTTTCATATGTATACTTTTTTGTAAGACTTTAAATGTGAAAAGTTCTGCTAAACTTTAAATGTGACCTTTACACCAACTTACCAACCAGGAAGTTATAGTTCTTTCTTAAACACCATATATTAATTGCAGTGAGATGAATGATTAATTACACAAATGAAAGTGTACTTACGTAACATGGCACTACGGTGTGTCACACACAATGTGTTTTGGAGTGGCAGGCAGTGTGAAAGGGTGTTGTACGGTGAGATTGAATGCACCTAACAAAAAAACAACCTAATTAACAAGAACAGAACACCTTTAAGTTCCTTTCAACACCTATAATTTCCTTTTTTTCCCAACCAAAGTGAAGTGTGTTTGTTCTGTTGGCTCAGCACTGTCCTTACCAACGAAATGCCAGAAACTCACGCAGGCCCTTGACACAGTATTACCAACTTGTTAAAAACAAAAACTAACAAGCAGCATTGACATTCGGTGTTTTCTTTCGTTTGTGATGTAATACAGCCACACGAGACCCAGCAAGAAACTAAACCAATAACAACCTACTGCATTTTGTAGAGCAGAATGAAGGTTATGCAAATGGATGTGTGTGTGTGTGTGTGTGCGTTTGTGCATGTGTGTGTGCATGCGCGCATGAATGTGTGTGTGTGTGTGTGTGTTTCAGGCCGCTCCATTACCAGAGGATTAGGCAAATGTCTCTGCCCGTATTCTCTTTGCAAACTAGTCCCCGGCCCTGTGTTGCCCCTAATCCGTTGATCGCGGTTTGTCTGCCGGACATTCTTTCTTCTGTCAGTTAGTGTCACAGGGGCCGTCTGTCTCAGCTGCTGCTGCCGGTGCCATTTGCTCAAAATATCCTAACCCTCTGTCTTCCTTTTTCTTTCTTTCTTTTTTCTTCCTTTCTTTCCATTTCAGTTGTTCCTTCATTCTCTTGCGCTCTTTCTTTCTTTTTTTCATTTCTGTTGTCCATTCTTTCTTTATTTATCCCTTTCTTCCCTTCTTTCTCTCTCCCGCCCCTCCCCTTTGTCTCTGTTCCTCAACAATACTCATAACATCTTGTGATCCCCTCTCTTTCACCTCCCAGGCCATGTTTATATTCCTATATTGATTTTGCTACTTGTAAGCATACAGCTTAACACATTGGGAATTGATTCCAAATGCCTTTGAAATGGTGTTTGAAGACTGATCTGTTTTGCAAACACAATCTAATACTGCCAGCCACTTCAGACATTCATCAATTTTTGTTCATTTTTGTCTGTTACTGAAACAAACATAGTGCATGTGAAGCATTATTTGTATGCAGATAGAAAGTAATTACTAACCATAATGCTAACAGGCACGTTTAAACATATATTCTTTTTGGTCACCAATATTTAGCGCTCTTTTTTTAAATTATTGCTTCCCCTCCTGTTAGTCAAGTTGGCAAAGTTGATGAAAAGGATACTGAGGTCTTCCGTGCAACAGACAAACTGTTATATTTCCATGGAATTATTTCTTAACCAAGCACACGTAAGGTTAAGATTTGTTCAAATCAATAAATATATTGAAATGCATGGAATGTGATGAAATGAAGTTGCCTAGGTGTCAGATATATTTGCCAGATGCATTTAAATGAGAAATGTGTAGGCTAGCAGCCAAACAGAAGGGTATTTTCTCACAGTCATGTAGATAGTATATTGTGAGATAATTCTTGTGGATGTCAATGTGTTTCGTTGCTCACTTGTGTAATTGGTCAGAATGCCCTTGTGACCAAATATGGGCTAATTGATACTAGTTCTTAAAAGAAGGTCCAGTTATTTACTCCTGGACATTTATTTCCAAAACTTGCTCATCTCTTCCATATTAAACAAAACACAGCTTATATATTTTATATAAAGTATTTTGGCATGCTGTACTACATTTTTCCACAGATTAAAATTATAAATTGTACAAATATGTTAGATTTTTGATATTTCTGATAATTGACAATGCTATACTATACTATATCACACACTATTATACACTATATATATGTATAGATATTCTACAGTACATATACATACAGTGAAGTTGCTCCTCAGCAGATCATTTTGTATTTAATGTGACAGTTGACTGGGCTGCTGATATCTCTCTGTTCCTAGGAATGTTTTTTTTTAGAATAATCCCAATTTTTCCCCCTATTTGTTTATGTTTAACTGACTCATGCTTAACGATGCATTTCTAACCCAGGTTTGCCACAAAGCTATTCAGAAGATGCACATTTAAGACATGTGGAAATGTTGGTGTTAGGAGGGGCATATTATTACTTTATGTTACGTTATAAAAGACAGAATTTCTGAAACTACTCAGAAATGCATTTATTCCTCTTGCTGAAAATTCCCTAGTCTCAGTTTCAGGGAACATTTTTAATCCTTGTCTAGCTGACACTGTCTCAGCCACCTGCAGTCAGCAGTAAATCTCTTAACTGTAACCCTGAGCTTCAGCACATAGGGTATACAGTACACACTGTATCCGCTAGCACTCAGAGAGATGCCAGCTTACCATTCAGTATTCACTAATCTGTGCTTTGACAAAATGTCATAATCATCACGGCTGATTATTTATTTATTTATTTATTTTTCTCAGCACACTGTTTTTATTGTAAGATGATATACGAGTGTTCGGTGGGATTTTACATTCTACGTGACGCGTCTCAGAGAACCTTCAGTTTCGGGTGGGGCATTCGATTTAAAGCACTATGGCGCTATCCTGTATATTACGCCATTATAATCTGAACACTGTGACCCTGCTGTTGTAATATAGAAAGCTGAGAAATGACAGGCGTATTCCCCTCCAACAAGGAAGTTAAATTTGATTTTGGTGCCACTTATGAATCAACTAGAGGGTCTCTTACTTATTATATGAGTTGAAATGAAAGGAAATCATGTTAGGTTCAATTCAAATATGGTCTTTCTTCTTGAGCCCATATTTTCTCACCAGAATCATATCTTCAAGTGAACATTTTCACTTATGTACAGATAATGCACTTCTCTATGCGTGAATAGGAATCAAAATGAAAACATGCCTTAAAAGCATGAATGTAGAAATTGTGCCTTTGAACAATACATTTGATTAACCTAAACTTAATTACCCTTCAGTTTTAAACACTTATGTCACCGCATAATTTCAGGCTCTGGGAAGTCATATATTACTGATTATAACTTCAGTTTAAATATTTTAAATTGTCAATAGTCATGGGATAAAGAACGCATATTTCAAAATAAATATATTGACGTAGACAATTCTTATTTTTAAAGAGGTTTTGAAATAAAGATATGGTTTCATTAATTTCCTTTCAAAGCTTTTGTTTTATTGTTTACCTGTCTTCGCTGAATGCATAAAACATTAAACAGATAATCTTTTATTTATTTTCTGCCTATTTTACCAAATCCTACTCTTCCTTATATAACATAAAGCAAATAACACTTCCTAAAATGAATTATTCTGAAAATAAGGAAGGACTGAATTGCGGTCAGTGTAGAAAAATATTATGGACGGCAGGGTCATCACATCAAGATAAGAATATACACCTGGGCAAATCTGAGCATGTGCAGTATGTTCTCTTTCTGTTTCTGAAATTCATCTCACATTCCACCTTTCACCAGGCTCCGACACAGAAGCCAAAAGGCTACGTGGCTTCATTAAACAGTGCAAGGGATGGTGGATACTTTTGATTTGAAATGGGCAACATCATATCCTCCAGAGATCCAGCAGAAAAAAAACCAACATATTTTAAATTTCTGACCTAATACAAGCATCATGGATTACAAAAACATGTGAAAATATTTTCAAAAATACGTATTTTATTTTTATTACCAGAGACTAATGTCCTCTACAGGGGACACAAATGAATTGCCAGGTCTTAGGGAGGTTAGAAACACAGAAACCTACAAGCAGGCCTGTTGTTTTCCTATGAGGGAAATCTGAAAAATGCATTAGCAGGCTTTGCAATGCATCACGTCACACTTGAAACCTCCGTGCTCTAGTAGTCAGTCAAATTTCTGATGTAAAGATTGAAGATTTGATGTGCGTGGTCAGAGGTTTCTTATTTTACAAAATCAAGTAAAGCAAAACTGCAGTTCATTTAGAACACAGATTTATGACATCCACTCTGTGGGTTAAATCTGCCAGACCCCATATGTATCCTGGAAAATATTTTATTGAGTATGCTCTTTTCACCTTCCATGAAAGATGAATAATGTATCAGTTATCTCTTCAGTTGCCTACATATATTTGCCAAGCTTTTGAATGATTGACTTTGTATGTGCTTGCTTTGCCAAACTACTGTATGGTTGCCTCTGCATTTTTATACCTCATCACTGACTTTTAATATTTATTTAATCAGGTATTTGCTAATTTAGCTGTAATAGGACACATTGATTAACATCATTTTACAATTTACAATGCTTCTGTGAAATTTGACAATTTTGCAATTTCTGCCATAGATGTGGAACATTAAACGGTTTAATAAATATGCTATTGTAATGATCCCTTTGACTCTATCAGCAAATTTCTGGGGTGAGGGTTATACTTTGATTAACCTTGCTGCTGATTTTAAAATATAAACATAATTATGTGGTGCTTGCTTGCTCCTAATAATGCCATCATTTTGAACGAATAACAGTTTATTTGTTCTAAGCGTTAGACTTGCTAAAGAAACATTACATCTGGCCAGATGTTAGAGAGGTTGGTACTGTGATTGAAGAAAAATAGGCTATGGTGGCCAGTGGTAGGACATACTGGCTATAATTTAGGGGCCTGACAATTTGGTTTTTCGTGAGAGGAAGTAAATGGTTAAAGCAGGTAAATCTCACAAGTGTCCTGTTTGGGAATCCTGCATATTCTGCAACTTCCAGTTTTCGTGAGAGTGGAGCTCGTTACCGATTAAATGAGAGTAAATGTAGGAACAGTTGCGGAGCTGATAGATGTAATCACTGTCGATATTATGGTGGTTGTGCATGGTGGCAGTAATGGGAGCCATAGAAGCAACAGGAGTTTTATTGGTACAAACATACAATCCCATGATCCTTGTTGCTTAAATATTGCTGCTTATTCATGTATTTCTGAGTGAATTTATTCACTGTTTTTCAAACAGAGTTCATTAACATTAACATCATGCATATAATGTTATCATATTATACACACACACACACACACACTCACAAACTTGCATAGACACACACACAAGCAAGAAAATGACTAGTTAGTTAGTTGCCGTCGAGTCGTATAACAAAGAGAAATGTTTCCCGGTCTTGAGCAACATGCCTGACCATTCCAATGTCTGCCAAGAAAATGACTAAACTGTGCTAAATAAGAAGATAGACAACAAAGACCACTAAATCCAACCAGCTATTCAAATCAGAAAAACTGGCTCTGCGTAGTTACACCACCAACTGCTCAAGCATCAAAACAAAAATAATGGAACCCTAGTGATTCTGTATGATATTTCAAACATCCCAGCCAGTTTTCCAACAGCAAAAACAGTCATAATGCAAGCTCCCAGCAGCAGGGCTCTGTGGCAGCAGTTCTGTCCTCAGAATGTGGGCCCTCCTCATTCAAGGGTAAGCCTCTGAGCACTGAGGTCTATGTCTCCTGCTTAATGGAGCATGTCTCTCTTTGTGTTCCATTTGAAAGTCCTTCCTTTGCACCCTGCCATTGGCGGTCCACAGGGCCACAGACTGCGGCTCCTCCTCTCATCTTCCGCACTCGTTCAGTGGAGCTGAGCAGAGTTCAGGAGTGGTGGTTCAGAGCACCGCAGCCAAAATCCTGCCAGCAGAACCATTTTGTTTCAGGGCCTCTAGAGTTCAGGTGACAGTGGTGTGGTCTCCGATCGTCTCAGTCGAGGGTATATGCAGCCATTGACATTTGAAGTGCAAGTACGACCGAAGGCAAACTTAAAGTGTTCAATAAGATTAAGGTGATATTCACATTTGAGAGCTCATGTCTTTGAATCTTGAAGTCAATTTGAAGAAGCGAATTTTCACCTTTTACAGGTCTATTGTTTATGAGTGATAAATCATCCAAATTAGAACAAAAACTATGCAGTCAAACTATGCATTATATTATATATAACTATTATTTAGGTTGTGGAAAGTTGTAAAAACCTTTTCTCCAGTGATTTCATCAGGTTCAAACACATTCTTAAAGTAACATATGTACAGCATGGCTTGATATACTAAGAAGCATTCAGTGGCATTATTCACCACACCCATACAAAACTGTTATGGAGCGTTGTAAAAAATTGGCATAACATTTTATGCTTACTGGATATTAAGTTCTTTTGATGATCGATTGTTGTCTTCATTACTGGACCCACATGCCTGTTGTATGTGGCTTAGATAGGTACCTCCTGCGTAGCGCCTTGTCTAAGACCAATAGCAGTGTAAGAGTGGGGGGATTATTCTCAAGGGGTCATGTACGTTACAGTTATTTCTGTTCTATTTGAACTGTCAGTGCGTATGTGAACACGCCCTAAACCGTGGTAATGCAGCTGGTGGCTTGGGGCAGGACGGACTGAACCGATGCCGTTCATTTGTGGTGTTTTCCTTGTGGCGACTCTGGAAAACATTTCCCTGAATTCGGGTCAGAATGGAGGCTAAGATTAACCCCATAATTAGGTGGGGTTGGTTAGCCACAGACCTGCTGCCCGTGCCTGCTACACATTCACCACGCGTTCAGGGCCCGGTTTACTGGAAGTCCACAAGTCATTTCTGCGTACTTAGTGACATCATCATCAGGAGTGCAAGGTCAGTCCTGCAAGGTCAGTCAGTGGATATGTATTATCCAGCACGGTAAGCAAGATCTCTACATCCGATCAAAAAGTTCCCATACAGACAGCGACATTGTGCTGTGAAGCTACATGTAATCCTTTGGAGTCAGTAACATCAGCGTATGGATAACATATACACTCCAGTTTGATCAATGACATCACATGCAGAGGACATTCCAACAAGAGGAATACAGGGGCTTCCGTGTAGTCTGTGACATCAAACCAGGATATGACATCGGAATGTTGCATTCATAGATGCCAGGATATGACATCGGAATGTTGTGCTCATAGATGCCAGGATATGACATCAGGGTGATGTGAACTCAGATGAAGGTTTATGACAATACCATGGGTTAACACAGACTGCAAAGCACATTCGCATGGGGTAAACACAGATGCTGGTTTGCCCGGCCAAACCATGACCAGAAATGTTTATTTTGAGGAACAATAAATAGAGGAGATCCTGCCTTCACCCAGCCCGTTGGAAAAACAAACAAGCTGCAACTATCTAGTAATCTGTGGGAAGGCTAGCTCATTGCATCATTTCATCTGCACAGAGAGAAGCCATTTCTCCCACACATCTACGGCTTGAAAGGTCACACACTTCCTGACAGTGCCTTGGCCTAATATAGGCCTGTTCACCAACCACAGGGACAGGCACTCCTGACTTAACAGATTATTATATAAACATTTTATAATCAGATATGCTACCGTGACAACTACTGAAGCAACAAGCACCCTTTAATTACAAGGATTTCATTTGATGCATTGGTATATATGCTATTTTATTTATTATGTTGTAATGTTTTTTTTTTTTTTTCTTTTTTTGTGGTGGGCTGTTAAATATCTGTGGAAATTCAGACCAGCATAACTGGAGTCTGTGAAATATTCCCATGAACATGCTTTGAAAGTTGGCTTTCCATCAATAAATCTGTGAAGGCGCTATTATTTTCAGCTATATCAAGGAAGACTCACAGATGAGCCCGGAAAAGGACTTCTTGCATATTTAGCGCTTGCTCGGTGTTTGGCAGGGATTCGTTTTTCCTAATGAATAGCAATGATGATGTCGGGGAGCGGGATCAATGTCCTCAGAATGACAGGAAGCCCCAAGACACCGGAGAAAACCTGCTTGCTGTGGGCAATGGACAGGAGGAAGTCCCGGGGCTTCCGCGCCACGGAAACTCAGCAACTCGTAAATCTCTATTTTTGTTTTTCTTTTCAATATTCTCGGCACTTCCCTTAATCAGAAAAGGCTGTCTGTTTCGCTTCGCCAAGAGGGAGAAAGAGGGCTGGAGGGGGCATCGTCTTCGCTGACGTGGTGGTACCTCTGCCGACACCTTTCACCAACGCTTTCAACACCAGCAGCGTTTGCCACTGAACTTGGTTTTGGGGGTAAAAATGACATTCGGATGGATGGTCCCAGGTCGAGAAAGGGAGCTGGCAGGCACGGGAGCGGAAATGCAACAGAAAGAGTTGTTTGTTCAAATTTTTCCTCTTCTCTTCTCTCCCTGGTGGAGGATTACTACGCTCCCACACAGTCAAGTCAGAGGTTCGGACGGAAGCTTCTGGAAGTCCTTCAGTACCCCCAGCTGCTCTCTATGCAGCTCACAGCCCACACCTCTACCCGGAAGATTACCCAGCCCGATTAGGACAGAGGTAACATCAGACCCGGAGCAGTCTGGGGAGAGATAACAGCGCAGAGCAGTCTGTATGCCATGCATAAAACCACATTAGATCATGGACTAAAACTCCCTTATTTACAAATGTGCTGATTTTTTTTCAGTTGTTTTTCTGCATTCTAGAGTCTGTGTGTGTGTGCCTGTGTGTGTGTGTGTGTGTATGTGTATATGCGTATATATAAAAATTACTTTGCTGATTATGGCACATGGAAATTACTCTTCACAGCATATATCAAATGATCTTATTCAACCACTTGATTAACCGGCATTAGATTAGCATTTTAAAACTATATCACACACATGCGTACACACACAGACACATATAAACAGCATGGTGCTATGGTTCCTTCACTGACGCGTGACAAAAAAGTGAGTGCAAATGACCGTGATTTAATATCAGTAGATATTATTCGGTACCTCTGACGAAGAACAGCTGTTGGAGACAAACCGGAGACCTGAAGACCATGTAACACCAAACATGGATTTTAAATTACTGAATTAAGTTATGAATATTTTATTATGCATCCCAGAATGCACTGCCCCAGGTGTACGCTTGGGCTCTGCTTTATGCTTATATCAAAATAAAAGTTTGGCTGAATAACAGGCTGCAAATCAACAATGCAACATTTTTTTTTACATTGCATTGATTCCACAGTAATATTAAATATGTGACTTAAAACATATCCAGTAATTGTTTATTTTATTCAACACTGAAACACTACACTGAGAGAGGTCTCCCCAGCAGTGCATGTTGCGTGCACGGTGCTGTGTGTGTGCGCGGCCTCCCTCACAGATAATGAATTTGGAAAATGTCCCTGTTCTCCCCTGGGCGTGTTGGAGCAGCTCCTGCCGTGAGAAGAGCAGAGTGCCGCAGCGGTGAGCTCAACAATGGGCCCCGCCCGCCCGGGCTGAGCGTGCGGAGTCAGGCCACCGCCGTCGCCCGAACCCCCGGCGCGCCGCACTAAAAGCACATGACAACAGCTGCTGTGCAGCACCCGCAGCTCGCCGCCAGTCACGCTACGCCGTCCAATCGCGTCCTGTCAACAGCTCTGATGTGATAGTAACTGTGGGGGGGGGGGGGCTCTCCGAGTCTCTTTTTTCTAACCTCTGTTTCTCGCTAAATGCGACCCGTGCGATCAGACCAGCGTGGATTTTTGTTGTTGTTGTTGTTGTTCTGACAGGTCTGTTACAGGCAAATACAAATTGTTGTGCTTACGCAGGAAGTGGGGCTGAGACCCCTCCCCCACCTTCCTCCCTCAGTTCCCAGCCTCTGTACACATGCTCAGTAATAATGTGACTGAGCTGGCAGTTAAGATATAGCAGCTGTACCACTCCTATGTGAGTGCGTAAGCAAGTATAATGCTGATTATGGCGTTCCTACTGTACTATTAGCATGAATACCACAAATCCAGCCCTCACAAAACCAAGAGCAGAATTCATTCCAAGGACCACACACCTGGTGGTGATGCCCAGAAACCGTGACATCATTTATAGCCTGCTTAGTCAATTTTTTCCAGTGTAATTACAGAACAGCACACAGATTGACAAGTGGTACACTTGACAATGCGTACGTTAGGATAGTTTCAATTTACCATTGAATGAGATGCAAGATTGCACTGGGAATATTCTTAACAGTTTGGGACCCACGGCAAGCTGATTACATCAACAATGTAGAAAAGCAGAGGCTGTAATTATCAGAGGTCTTGTGATCGTAACGTAACTTGTGAGCAAGTCACGAGTCGAAACAGGGGTGTGTGCCACAGATCAACACAAGCACACTGCTCCAGTCCTGAACATTTGAAAATGAATTATTCTTTATATTTGTCTGAGTGTGTGTGCGTGTGCGTGCACTCACACATGTATGTGCGTGTATTGCTGTGTGTGCGCATCACTGTTGTGCTATATACAAAACCTGGTAAACTTCTTTAAATTTTCCCTGATATCTAGGTTATGATCCCACATCTCCTACATCACTGACTAGCTGGCCAGCCCAGATGGCAGATGGCTTAAGTGGTTTTGTTTCACATCCCAAAGCTCATATTTCCCATCACCTCTCCTTCACCACAATCTACCCAATATCTCTGTCCCCAAACAACACTCCCTCTCTCCCAGTCATAACTCCCCGCATCCCTGCCGCACCACAGTTCAGCCAATCTCTCTCTTCCACAATTCAACCCCTACATGCCACCGAACCCACAGACCCATCTTTTCCAAGCACTACTATACCAACCTATACCCTTCTATCACTTCATCAAAACTTGGCTCACCTTTTTTTCATTTCATGCAGATCCCCCCATCTCCAGTTCAGTATCCAATCCAATCACCTGCTCCACCATAACCCTCCTTAACTCCACCTCCCCTGTGTCTCACCCCATCTCAACTCCCACCACCTGCCTGCTTCACCTGTCCACACGGCCCCTTGTTCTTGCCCTACATCTAACCTGCTGTATTCAGCTAAAGATAAAAATAATTGGTTTCTGACATCTAACTCAATGGCGGGACTGGCTGTGGTATTTAAAAAGGAAAAAAGTAATGTCATTTTTGCAACAAAAAAAAAAAGAAAAAAGAAAAATCATTCTGTGGTAATTTATAGAAAAGCGAAGCTTGGAATTGCAGTGGTGGTAATGATTAAACACTAAAGGGAGAGACTAAAAAATGAAAACACATTGGTGTCTCTAATCAGCATTCCCAAGACCAATCTTGGATGAAAGAACACAGATCCAATGACTGAGTGATTCAGCTTGGAGCTGTAGCCCCCTACTGTGCTGTCTGTCAATGCTGCCACTGCCAAAGCCACACCAACACATCCAATATTGACTTTAACTCCATACTCAACGCATCTGAGATACACTCTAAGAAGGAGTATTTAGCACGAATATGAACATTATTTTTTCACTGAAGCTTCAACCTTTCTGTCAGGTTGGTGTTGTGCCATCATAACACATAAAGCCCGATACTGTAAGATTTTATTTATTGCATCATTCTCAACCTTTTTCTCCACACATTTCTTGATCATCCTTAAATAGCACTCTCATTCATGTATTAAGGTTTTAGTTCAATTGTTTGGTAAAAACAAATAAGGAAAAATCCAGTAAAGTATTAAATCCTAGCCATTATTGTATCCTGTTATTCTCAGTGAATAAAATGCTGTTGACGTTGCTAAAACATACATTTTTCACCTAATCCAGAGCTGAATGGGAGGAAAAGCCAGACACTTTTGCATTGTTAGGGCTTGAATCTTTTTTCTTCTTTTTTTCGTTTTTGCCAAGGATATATTCTCTTCGTGTATTGCAGGAAAATCATTAGCATTTTTTTTTCCAGAGTGTGAAAAATCAAAGCTGAGCTCCTGCTGAGTGGCGAATTGAGCAAGCTGGCAGTGGCATGAATTTTTCAGCAGCTCTCTCTCTCTCTCTCCCTCCCTCTCTCGGTCTGTCCCTCTCTCTGTCAATCCATCCATATCTCTGCACAGTTCCCTTTATTTACCCCATCCATCTCTCTCTTTCTCTTCCACTATCCACCAGTTTCTATATCTCACTGTCTCTTTTTTTTCCTCTATCACCCTGTCTCCATATTTAATTTTGAACTGTAGGTTGTGTCACTGCGTGTTTCACAGCTCTGTACATAACCAGTTTTATCTCTGGTGTGCCAATCTCTGGTACTGTAAGACGGTGTTCGCTGATTAACTTCACATATGGCCAATCATAACTGCCAATCCTGCAGTCCCACCAGCTGAAACAAGGCGGCCAGCAGTGATACGATGCTATCGCAATTTCACAAATGACAATTCATGTCAGGTTGCAAACTGAATTTGCTTTATAAGCAAAAAAAAGGCACAGAAATGATATCGTTGATCAAATATGTCATTTGTCATATGACCGCCGTGGAAGTGGTGTTGTTACTGGCGTGGCTGAAACTTTCCAGGCAAAGTTACACATATATTCTTAAAATGTCCTGTGTGTTCCATCTCCTTCTTTAATTTTTAATTTGTATGTCAGTCTTTTGCTGGTGGTGGGGCTATTTTTGAACACCCCCCCCCCCCCAGTCGATTCTAACATGCAGCCGCTGTCAGAGACGGAGCGCCTCCACATCTGCACTCATGCAGCAGCCGCAGAGAAAGAGAGCCTAAAATTATACCAGCAAACAAAATGGCAAAATGCGAGCGGACCCACCAGCCCTCTCGATTGCTGTCACCCGGCCAAATGCACAGAAGCAGATGTGCCCCCTCTGACCCAGGAACTCAAATCAATATGAGAAATTCCATTTCCCCTTTGATGAAAACATAGCATGGATTTGTTCCCTGACAATAGGTGTGATTTTGCACTGGCATGGACTCAAGAAGGAGGAATGGGACTGTTCTCAGCAGCAGTGTTAAATAGACAGCACACCCACACATTTTCAAACTGATCTGCACTGATCTTCCATTCATTCCTTTCACATTGAAACCTTACAGCGAGAATGATAAGTGATTGGCCAAACAGATTCTTTAAACAGATATTTAAAGTGTTCTTTTAAACACAATCTTAACTGTATTTCTACACTAGTTGCAATATGTATAGCCGCGTTTCCACCGCAGGAACTTTACCCCGGAACTAGGAACCTTTTGAGGAACTCAGTGCGTTTCGACCGCAGGAACTTGGGTCTAAATTTAGTTCCTGCTCGGGGGGTAGTACTTTCCAAAAGTACCGGAACCTTTGGGGTGGGGCGCAAGCGCTGAAAATTTCTGATTGGTCGACTACTTGCAGTGTTTCATTTCAACCGCCATTTTTTAAAATCTGCAGCCGCAAACAGATTTATTTTCATAATAACTTGAAATCTAACTTGTATGTTATGTGGCGCAGTAGCCTACTTTTGGTTATAGCCTGCCAATGTCTTAGAATTATAACGTGTGCTCTTCTGTTCTTTTCTTGCTTTAGTATTCGTTTTATAAAATGCTAAGCATTCATGCTGGGACAGCATATTACGTACCAAAACATTCAAACGGTTTAATTCGGTTGCTGAATATTTTCTTCCGGATTTTCTTTGTTAGCCCGTTGTAATTGACTCAAAACGTTTGATACAGTTATGTGAGGTATGCGGTAGTTCTGCGTAATTTTTCATTGGTGATACAGTAAAAGCACACTGGAAATCACCTTCCGCACTTTTTGTCAAGGTAAAATAACAGGTTAATTCTAGTAATCGTTCCTTTTGCTTTTTCAGACTGCCGTAATTTTACTCTGCCATTCTTCAATTCCACAAAAAGACCAGGAAGACTATGGACTAATTTATGGTGCATGGTTCGCATCTGGAGGGCACACTTCGCTGCTCGGCTAGCAGTAACTTTGAAAGACAGCAAACGGTGGCTGTACCACTGCTAATTTAAATTTTCACGCAGTGAAATTCTATTCTTGTCATTTTGCGATTAGCCTATATGGAATTGACGATGAGAAAGTAATCAATTCAACAGCAAATTGTTTACAACGTGTGCATGTTTTCTGCTGTTGTTGCCAGTTATTTGTGGAATGTGAATGCATTCTGTTGCCTCAGATGTCAAGACATGAAAGTGAATGTTCGCATAAAAACATAATGAATGTGTTTGAGAGGATATATAAAACAGTTACAATCTGACTATTGGCCTGTTATATCCTATTTGTTGCATAACAACAGTCCAAGTTCAACTACCAACGACAGTTTTGCTTGACAACGGTAAAATATGCCCAAACGGCCGCGGAAGAATATTTCAATTTCAGTTGATTAAATCGATAAAAATCAATAAATACAAAAGTAACCATATATAGTCATTGTTGGTAACCCGTTGTATATAAGTGGAATAAACCCCCCCCCGGGCTGTCCCGGTTATTAGAAAATAATGTAGGCTACTTCGGTGGTACTATGGGGTTACAGAAGAAATCATAGGACAGATGGACCGACGACAACGTCGCTTTTTCATACGTCAGTGGGCTAATTTGCCTAATCTTTGCGGAACTTTAGACCGCGGTGGAAACGCAGACAAGTTAACAATGGGCTGAAGGAACCTTTTTAGTTCCTTGAAAAGTAGTTCCTGGGACTAAAACGGGTACTTTTGGTGGAAACACGGCTTATGACTCCAACATGAAAACTGCAAAGTTTGAATTGAGAAAGCAATGCTTCAGGTTCTTATATAGTTGTAGTCTATAGAATGTACATTTACACAGGCATAGTGAGTTCTGTTGGTGGAAGCAGATTTTAAAAAAAAGATTTGTGAAAATCTGCAAAGACAAAAAATCTGCTAAACAATGCAATGAAATTTAGCAATTTTGTCATCAAGAGGTGTGGAAGTGCTTTTAATTTGCATAATATTCTCATTCCAAATTGTCAGGGAAGAAGAATAGAACCTTATCCAAACCTGCTCAATATATGATTGAAACTTAAGAAGTTATGAGAGCTGGGTGGCAGAAGGCATTAATTTTGAATTAACAGCCATTATTTCTAAGTGTGGATTCTTGGTTCATTAATTCACATTTGAATAAACGTGCCTCAACTATTAATTTCTGATTGATTGATTCTGCATATTGGAGAGACACAGCAGAGAGAGATAGAGGGGGGAGTGAGAGAGAGAGAGAGGGGGGGAGAGATATAGAAAGAGAGAGAGAGAGATTGATTCACATTCATTTTGCTCTTCACGGCCATCTGTTCATAACAGGCATTGTGCAGACCCAGTGATATTTATTATATTATGGCTGTTCCGATAATGGGCACACATAATTATATTAATGCATCCAAACATATAAAGGCATAAGGATTTTGACCGTGCCTACGAAACACATTGGTTGAATTAAACCACACACAGCTATTTTTCCATGTGATGACCTTAAAGTAATTGAACGAGTATGCGGTTCACAAATGGAAAGCAGTAAACTGCTTGATAAGACGGATAGTGTTGTGGCTAAGGAACCAGAAGGTTTCAGTTTTATACCCAGGAGATACACTCACAGAATAATATCATTGCTTCTGTATATATCCAGCAGTATAAATGTAAAAAAATATACACAAAACAATACAGAATGAACTGCATTTATGGAGTTGTAAAAAACAAAAAACAACTCACAGTTCCAAAGAAAATCGATACCTCTTGTATTGAAGCTGACCACATGTATTGCCAAACACAGAGACTCATATATTGTGACACAGTAGGGCACAACCTGGAACAGGCCTCGATACTCAAAGTGAAGAATGGTGATTTTGTCATACAGTAGGACAAAGCTGGAAGATGGAACGGCTGCCTGTATCTCTTCCTATTTTCTGCTCAAAACCTCTGCAAAGTGTGCTGGCTTGCCAGAGAGTATTACAGTCAATCATTAGAGACATTTCCACATGTACAATACACACAGTTGGAGAACAGCGACTCACTGAGTATGGCAGATGTGTTTGTGAATGTACATTTACAAAATATTTTAGAGCATTGGCCACATTCAACAAACCAGACACTTCATTTCCACTCTCACGCTGTGAATACAAATTAATGCCGCTAGTTTGCTTTCCCAGTGATGTATTGATGTAATTAGTGAAAATAAAAGCACCTATTCTTCTAACTTCTCAGAATGGACAATCTCCAGATGAAGTCTCATCAAGCAAACGACAAATGAAACAATGCCCTTCATAGAACTGCAGAATAAGACATGCAGAGAAAGAGAGAACTAGACAAAGAGAGCAAATGAGAGAGAAACGGAGAGAAAGCACTATGTATATATGAATGTGGGAGGGAGAGAGAGAGAGAGAAAGATTGAATTTTACCCATCCTTTATTTCCACATTCAACACGCCAATGACATTATGTAAATTACATTATGTTAATAATAAACCAACAGTCTACCACAAAAGAATCATATTCTATTCCATCACCCCATTCCATGTGCAAACAGTAATTCAGAGAGAGAGAGAGATAATCCATTGCTCTCCAACTCTCCCTGCCAACAGTTGGGTTTTTTAGAAGGCTTACTCTACTGGCACTTTTGCTCTTGAAACAGACTTCTCAGGTCAGGCTTCGTGCCCTTTTCTGCTGTCTCACAGAGATGACCTCAAAGCACTTCTGAAAGGAAGTGAATCAGTACGGTGGCCTTTTGACACATGTTCAATAACTATATGCCATTTTGAATCGCACCAGGAGCTTCAGTTCACATGCATACATTGTGCTCAGGCAAGGAATATGAATGAAGAACCAGGGAAAATGAATCCTTGGTAGCGAGCTTTCTCTATTATTTTCCTCATTGTCATTGTATAATTACAAAATAGTCTAAACTCAGAAGCCATTCTTTATCAAAACAAAATTTCCATTGGTAAAACATTTTCCTTTCCTTGCAAAACAATTTAATCATTTGTTATGTTTGTAATTTGTATTTAAATAGCGAGTGAATGTTTCAGATGCTTAATTTGCCTGCACGTTGTTGGAACGACCAGTAATCAAGTCAGAACATTTGCATGAAGGCTGCATTTTCCAAATTAAAAAAAGAAGAAAACATTGCCTCAGTGCTTTCAGGTGAAGATGATGTCACGTTGCTTGAAGGCACAGCCATTCACTGTATTCACATTTGTGTTGGATCATTACTGAATAAAGCAGTGATGTCATACAATCTGTAATACAATCAGTGCCGTGTCAATTGTTGTTTGTCTTCGGCTGCGTTTGTATGTAATTATGTCCGTGATTGCATTCTTA
Source organism: Anguilla rostrata (assembly GCF_018555375.3). NCBI lineage: Eukaryota > Metazoa > Chordata > Actinopteri > Anguilliformes > Anguillidae > Anguilla > Anguilla rostrata. Next base: position 32,540,325 of record NC_057940.1, on the reverse strand, counting down.
TTGAGGTGATCCTTCACAGCTAAAAGACGGTAAGATAAACTTTTCCTCAATCACTCAATGTGTAACCAGACTTATCAGCAGCAGGGATAAGGATACAGCCACGCTGGAGCAGACCTCCTTTTATATCGCCTCTCTGGTAGCTCTGGAGAACTGAGGTTAGGACAGAAACCACTGCAAACAGGACCAAGCACACACAACCCCATTCAGCCCACACATAGCAGGAACTTAGCACTCATGTGGAGAGAGTGGGGATGACAGGAAGCCTCGGTGTTTTACGGGTGTACATGATGCCCAGCCCCATCAAAGCCACTGACACAAAATGGCGACCACACAACAGAACTGTGCAGAAGTGTCTATTCTCCATTCACTTGTTAACAAAATGTCATGTACAGTATGTATGCATGTATGTATGTATGTCTGTGTGTGTGTGTGTGTGCGTGCGTGCGCACACTACAATTGGTATTTGCCAATTCATGCAAACGGGACATTTGTGCCACCATATTCTTGTGGTGACACTGTATATCGCACCTCCAGCCCTGTACCAGACCATGGCACTGAAATGTTACGGTCTTCACTACTGTTAAAATGGCCGCTTGCCCTCCTGTGAGCTGAACATCAGACTCCTGCCTCCAGTGTGGAAGCGAATTCCAGGAATTCCAACTTTAAAGGCCGGCCTTCTTAAAGAGCGGTTCGGCAGGCTGGGCCGTAGTGATTA